>NW_003299087.1:757044-768074 GCF_000151645.1 Tuber melanosporum | reverse complement strand
ATTTGTTTGGGATTCAAAGAATCGTGCGATATCTTCAAGTTCTATCCATGCCTTTCCCGCTGTTGGTATTCTTGTTTGATTTGTAGTCTTTTATGTTGAATCTGGACTAACTGTTGCTTTGGGTTCAACAGTTGACTATCCCCCTCCTTCGGGGGGGTTTGCGATAAGGACCATTTCCCCGCATCTCTTTGGGGTTAGAGCGGGCGAAATGGGTCAATACACGCATTCGTGACGCACTAACCACTTCGACTACTATTCTTATACAATCACACCCCGCCATCCCAAATCTAGGTGATCCGGATGCCTCGTTACCCCGTATGGATCTCCGTGAGTTCTAAATTTCTTTACATCAAAGCCTGGCCTGTGTACCGGATCATCCCGCTGTACCGGAGAGAGACTCTTTGGACTTTGACAGCTCGGGGGTAGTGGGGTGCAACTGAGGTACCTGCCCTTCGGGATTTTGAATATATAGAACACATGACCTCCCCGTCGGGTTTGTTTCCTCATCCCTTTCTGCCCACCTCTGCTCTCCCTCGCTGCAGCTTCGAGAATGACTGATTTGGAGAATAAATCGGGCGAACGGCCGCTCCACAAAGAGCAATCTGGAAGCACGGGGCCACACCTCAAACGTGCGCTCGGTGCGAGGCACTTGCAAATGTTGGCGATTGCCTCGAGCATCGGGACGGGTTTGTTCATTGGGAGTGGGAAAGCGTTGAGTACTGGTGGGCCATTGTCGCTGGTCCTCTCGTTCGCTTGGTTGGGCCTTGTTCTTACTACCATGATGCGTAAGTGCCCGCTTCTCAACCTCAGCTGTTATTCAGGGAGTGATATTAAGGGGTAGTTAGAATGTCTTTGCGAAATGACAACTATCTACCCGGCGAGCGGTTCCTTCGTCACTTACGCTGCCCGCTACATTGACCCGGCCTGGGGCTTCGTAATCGGGATCCTCTACTGGGCGTGCTGGATCGGGGCATTCGGAACGGAGGCCACCGCTGCACGGATCTTGGTCGGCTACTGGCTCCCCGTAGGGTGGAGCAATGATCCAGGTCATGCAGCAATTCTTATAACCGCCTTTAACGTTATTATGGTCATGATCCATGTTTGCCCCGTTCGCGTCTTTGGGGAAATTGAGTTTTGGGTTAGCAGCATTAAGGTGGTTAGCGTTTTGGTATTCCTTGTCGTGATTTGGGTTATTATGGGGGGTGGGGGACCGGAGGGAAGGGTTCATGACGGAGAGTATTGGGCAGAGGGAGCTATTGTCAACGGTTTCAAAGGTTGCAATGATATCATGAGCCCCTCACATCACCTCGCCCACCCGACTGAGAATGCTATGACTAACGGTGCAAGGAAGGCCTTTCGAGCGTATTCGTAACGGCAGCGTTCGCATGCGGCGGAACAGAGGTTGCGGGTGTTGCGGGCGGCGAGACCAAGGATCCTATGATTGCCATGCCCCGCGCCGTCCGCACACTGATGTTCCGCACCGTCTTTTTCTACGTTGTCACACTCCTCTTCCTGACCTTTGTCGTGTCGGCGAGAAATCCGGCTTTGCTGGGATCCGAATCCGGCAGCGCGGTCGAGGCTAGCCCTTTCGTTATTGCCATCAAGGAGGCCGGAATTGGGGTACTTCCCGATGTGTTGAACGCCATTGTCCTGCTGTGCGTTTCCAGCGTTGGCAGTGTGAGCATCTACACCGGGTCCAGGGTTCTCTACAACATGACCGATATAGGCCTTATCTCTTCCCGCTGGGGATTCGGAAGGGTGGACGAACGTGGTAGGCCGTATGCAATCCCCTCATCTTAAGTGTTACGGGTGAGAGTGCAAGAGTGATAACCGATGATTGCAGAGTCCGAGCTATCTTGGCGACCACCTTCGTCGCTGTCGGCCTATCCTACATGAACTGTTCCGCCTCCGCCGCCACGGCATTCACCTGGTTCACTTCTCTCTCTGGGATAGCATTCCTCACCTGCTGGCCCACGATTATCGCCAGCAACTGGCGTTGGCGTGCCGGGATCAAGGCCCAGGGACTAGACCTCCTCGACCTCAAGTACACCTACAAGGCCTCACTCAGGCCCTGGCTCCCAGCCTTCGGTTTCGTTTCCTTACTCTTCATGCTCGTTTGCCACATCTATGTTAGCGCCTCACCAGTCACGGGACGTGCGAATGCTGGGCACTGGTTCCAGAGTTGCATCGGGATCCCGCTTATGGTGGTTTTGTTCGCCGGGTACAAGATGGTTTTCAGAACAAAGTTTGTTACTGCTGTGAGTGCGGATATATATGTGGCCCTTGGGCGGGGGCGACATGACTCGAGGCTAATGGGATATATAGGATGAAATGGACCTCCAAACGGATAAAACGCACGACTCGGACATTACGGATCAGTCGGAGAAGTTGGATGCGTATTATGGGCAGAGTCGTAAGGCTAGGGTGCTGTCTTATGTTAGATTTTAGCTTGGAAAGCTAGGGAGAAGCTGTTGTGTATTATACTGTGTGCTCTGGATGAATAGATGAATAGATTCGATCTTTTTCCTTTCCCGACGTGACACCACTTGCTTACTTTGCGACAACCCTTCTCGCCAATAACACTCTATATTCAATAATATTATAATAGTATCATCATACTTGTACCTTTCCGAAAAGGAAAAAAGAAAAAAAGACCAAAACAAACCATCAAACAACCCTATCACACAGATCACATACTGATCACATACTAGCTCCCCCCCCCCCCCAGAAACCGGCTCTCGGTGCCTAACCAACGTAGCATAATCCACCCTCCCAACCGGCAACAACACCATCTCCTCCTCCCCTTCCCACAAACTCCTCCCGAGTCCGCGGCCGCTCTCACCTCGCACACGCACACGATCCACCGCCCGACCAGCCGATGACGACGACGGTATCCACCGCTCAGCCAGCACAGCGATACAAACGCGGGAGCACACGCTCACCACACGGAGCGACAAAATGAGGGTGGAGAGGAGGGCGGTTATGAGTGCTAGACTGCAGAATGCCGGAAGGAGGGCTAGGAGGGTTAGGAGGGCTAGGAGGTGAGTGTGGGGTTGCATTTTGTGGGTCGAGTTCTGGTTGTGAGAGGCTGATCTTGAAATTCACTTGTGTGGAGGTGTAGCGGTGGTGTATGATACTGTACTGTACAAGTACAGTACTGTCGTTGTATTATAATTATAGACTTGCTCTCGGAGGTTACTGTAAGTCACTAGCATTGTGAGTGCAACTACCGTATTATATTAACTTACTGTTATTGCGGGAAAGAAAAAAACTTGCAGGGATCATTTCAGGCACCCTGCCTGGGTCAAATAAGCTACCGTAAGCTAATCTATTTCTACGCAGGGTCCCACACCCGTCCCGTGTTATCGCCGAATCCATGTGTGAAGACTTCATCCCGGTATCTACAGTATTAGTACTCGTACTATACTCACTCATTCGTGGGCGGTCAAAGTAAGGAAGGAAGGAAGGGCAAGGGTGTGTTCGCCGATCGGCTTTCGATGGGGAAGTTGGTTGGTCGGTGGATGGATGGAGAGATATAGCGGCGCAGTATAGTATCATAGCAGTAAGTCTACCGGGGGTGAGTATGATACTCGGGTAGAGTGCCCGCGTTGTTGACGGCGGCGGAGTTGGTTTGGTTATGTTTTCGTTGCGAAGGAGCGCTAGTGGTGGTGGGGAGACCGAGCGCCCCTCGTGCTTGTGTGCGGGAAGGGCGTTTGTTTGGCATTGTACAGGGCGGCTTGGCTGATGGGGTTTTAACTGGACGGGCACGGGTAGTTTCTGCGTAGGGCCAGAGTCCCGGTAAGGTAAAAGTGAAATTCAGGCCAAGCTTGCCTACAGGGCGGTGATACTCACAGTACCCCGGTGGTGCGTAGCGGGACCGCCAAGAGCTTGTATGGATGAGCTTTTGGAGTTATTGCTATGATACTGTGGGATTTTGGCATGTACAGCACTTTCCCAGACGTCGTTGTGGTGTGTGCTCTTCGCTCGTAGACTACAGGTCGTGGTTTATCGCACCTTGGCCATTACCGTAGCTGAAAGGCTAACCATACCCCAACCCCCCCACAATCCCGCCAGTCTATGATATCAGAAATTTAGATGTTTATACCAACACATACACAAAATCTGCCCGTGAAACGGAAGAAAAAGGGAAAAGGGAAAGAAAAGAAAAAAGAACCCCGCATTGCAGTACCGTACACCAAAATCCCAGATCATTTCGGCCAACCCTCTCTATATATAACCTATGCCACCTGCCTTCTCAAATTCTCCCTCTTCTCCACATCCTCCATCTCCTTCAGCACTAGGCCATTAAACTCCCTCCACCCGTCCAGATAGAGATGATGCCCCGCATTCCTCACCACGAGAACCTTGGCTTCGCCGCCCTTGCCCTCCTTTCCCGCACGCCATTCCTCACCGCCAACCCAACTGGGCCCTTCCTCTACCGGGGTGTTCTGAATCTTCTCCTGCGCCGCATATCCACCGGCAATATCCATCCAGTCCATCTCGCCGTACATCCAAACACTCGGGATGCCGAACCTGTTGACCTTTGCCAGGTCCTGGACGCGCCAGAGGAGGGGCCGTCGGGCGTACGCTCCGGGCGCTAAAATGTAGGCAAGGGCGTATTCTCCGGATCCGCGCTGGCGGAAGAGCGAGTATGCGTAGTCATGCAGGGCGCGAGATTCCTCTGGGGGAAGTTGGTTAAATCGACGAGATGTCCAACCGCTAACCAGTCGAGGACCAAGGGGCCCCGACCAACGCACTAACGAGAAGGGGGAAATGTTCGCCTCCCAAAGGCATACTAGCCATTTCGGGAGTGGCCTCCTCGGTGTCGGTGCGTTGACATTCTTGTCTCCTAACGAGGTGGTCGATGCGGACGCTGACGCGGGCGCTGAGGGGGATGAGTATGAATCCGTGGGAACTTTGCTCGAATCGGGGAGGTTCGGGTTGCTTTGGGTTGCCTCCCCCTGGGTTTGCACGAACTCTTGACCAAGGGCACCCCCATCCCCTCCGGCGCCCTCATCCGGGAGATCTCCGCGGACGGCATAAGGATCTTCCGGAACACCCACGGGGGAGGCCAGGATAAGCTTGTTCACCCGGTTCTGGTACTTGAGGGCGTAGCGCATCGCAAGATAGCCACCAAAACTGTGCCCCATAAGAGTGAATCGTTCAATCCCCCGGACCTCCCGCCATTCCTCCAGAGCATCAATAAACCATTCCTCCGCCTCTGTAATTTTTCCCTCGGAATCCTTAGACTTAATGGTGAAAGGAGGTCGGGAGGAACGGCCATAGCCGAGCAGATCTAGTGACCAGAGCTTCCATCCAGGCCTTCGGGAGAGCTGGTCATAGTTTTTGTAAAAAAAACCAAGGCCCGCGCCATAGCCATGGAGCATCACTAGATGATTCTCGGGTGACCCCTCCGCAGTACGGGTTATACTAAACTCGTTGATGATACGATTCTTCCCCGAGAGCGGGACCAAATTCGAAGCGCATTCTCGTGGACCGTGTCGATCCGCTGAGGGTGGGTCGGCAGTGGTTTCCGCGCCGCCCTCTTGCGTGGATGTTGCAGGAGCTGGTTTTTTGTTGAACGGTAGGAATCCGAGAACCGCAGATTCCGCAACTGTGGGAGATACCGCTGTCCACTACCCATCATCAGAAGGGGTTAAAAAGAAGCCACCACTGGCAGTCGGGAGAGTTTGTGATACCCATTGAGTGAATCCTTCCTTATACCCTAGCGGGAACAAGTTATTCGGAAACTTCATGGTCCTTTTCTCCGGAGCCGTTCCCTGAGTTTCGGAACCTCGCTCCGAAGCCAACGGGCTCTGTTGGGTCCTCGATTGGAACTCTCCATCGGACGGTCTGGGCGCCATCAGACGTTGACGCCTCGTTTGGCAAAGGAGCGAGGATGCAGAGCTATCCGGCTCGAGGGTATATGGATGGGCAAGGACAAGGGGAAACAGAAGTCGAGAGCGAGCAGGGAGGGAAGTGAGTGGGGTCGGGGTACTGGTTGACAGGTGTCGAGGGAGGTGGGAGTAGAGTATTATATGTATCCACTGGAGCTTTGGCGCCGGTGAGGTTTGGTCTGCAGTAAGGGGCAGGAGGGGATGACGCGCGGAAACGAGGCGAGAGACTACTAGGGGACGCGCGGCATGCAGTGAAGGGCTGTGAAAGTGGAGAGAATGGGATCCCAGTTGGCGGTGCGGTGTATGATGGAGAGTTATATAGTATCATACCGGTACTCGAGTACATATTATTATGATACGACAGCAAAGGGTTGCCGGGGCAAAGTGGCAGGCGGGTACGGGATCACTATTTGCCCGTCTTCCCCCCGAATCTCCTCCCGAATCCCCCTTATCTCCGCTCAGGGGACCTTGTCACATGATTCAGTAAGCTTAAGTAAGCTTAAAATATGATGCCACAGCATACCATCGTCGAGCGCACACAGCAAACCGTGATACTCTCTCTCCCTCTCTCCCTCTCCCACCACCATCGTGGAGACTTCATTTATTTGGCCCCCTTTAAACGTCTACAAAAAAAGGTCTACAAAAGTAATAGGAGCAGTTAACTAACCTATTACACTTCGTTTTTTTTTCTCTTTTTTTTTCTTTTCTTTTCTTCTTTCCCTTTCCCATTCCCATGATTCCTGGTGCCCAGATTCACTTGTTTGAGTTGAAGCACTGTCTATGGTGGCCGAAAACTGCTGGTAAAAGTGGATCACACTGAATGGTGTAGTATGGTGCGGCACCGAAAGTGCACCGTACTTGTACTGTACTGTACTGTACTCGTACCGGTATTGTATCTCTTCAAGCTATGATATGATGTCGGTACCTCGCCCATGTGAGACAACTTTTCCTGTTGTGTGAGCCCTTGTGTTTGTTCTATCACCGGTGCCTTCAACTCGGTGCCCATACAAGTCTTGAGAACCATTCCTCAACATACCCCCGAAAAGAAAAAAAAGAAAAAAGAAATTCCCCTGCAAAGAACATTCTCCCGCCAATCTTCCCCATCACCCAATCTTCCAATTGTTGGATGCCGCTCAGCTGAGCCTCACCCTGGAGTTTTCTCCCTTTCTCTATCCCTTTCCTGCTTCGTTGATCTCCGTCCCCCCTCCCCCCCTCTCTCTCGCTTGCCGTGCCCGTTCAGCTCCATGCTGTCCCCCGTGAATCGGTAACCCCCCCAGCCCGGCCCCGAACATCGTCCTCTGCTGCCAATGACGTCCCGTGGAACCGACAACCCCGAGTTTGACCTTGCTGTCAAGGGTTCTCTGCCCTCTACCTCATCGTCAGCTCTGCTTCAGCCATCGGTCTCATCTCAACTCTCCTCGCTTCCTCCTTCTGCACCGCATCCGCGGCCCCCCTTACCCCCGCCCAATCCGCTCGACTCCGCCCCGTGTTCACCCCCACAGGTTTACCTCAATCTTCTCATATTGGAAGCTTCCCTCCGGAGTCAGTACCTGCATCACCTCGCTCGACGTCGGAAATCTACCCTCTTTCTCCTGTTGCTGTCTTTGTGGCTGGGCTTCTTTTTCTACCGACTATTCCTCCTCGCCCGCTCTCCTTATTATTACCTGTCCCTTCTTGAGAGGATCGGCTTCGGTGGGGGTGTCGTGACAGCATTTCTCTACTACGCTACAGGTTTATACCACAGGTCCATTGTCGAGCCACGCCGATTCGTTTACTTGGCCAATCGGGGTCTTCGTGGATTCAATGTCAAGTTGGTGAAGATCCCCTTGTCCTACAAGGAATGGCTACTTTGGTGGTGGGAGTGGTACACATTTAGTCCCCCTCCGGCTTCGCCTCAATTGCCGCCTGCTCGACGTACCTCAACTGCCAAGAGAAGGACATCCTCAGTTCACGCGAGGCGGCCTGCACCTCCGATACATGCCCACGGTCACACGCCCTCCATATCTGCTGCAATGGCCGGCGGGAGAAGCTCTTCGTTGTTGACTCCGCATCCGGAGGAAGCCATGGCGGATGGTGACGACAACGATGGGGTGGAAGAATATCTACCCGGAGGTCTTCATCTAAAGATTGTCATCTTGCCTAAAAAATTTACGCCCGACTTTCGTGAGGGATGGGAAATATACAGGGCAGAGTATTGGGAGCGCGAGAATGAGATCCGGGCGAACCACCGCAAAGAGCTTTATCGTCGGCATAAAAACAAGTCGAGATCGGGCACACCCCCGCCTCCACCCCCTCAACTCGATCCCGCCGCGACCTCTGCAAGAGCAAGAGGGAATTCGGCGTCTCGCCCGCCCTCGCTATCTTCTCGTGCGGGAACACCCGAGCCCGATTCTGCGGCAGCACCGACAAGACAACGAAAGGGTAGTCTGGTAGCGAAGAGGAGGCCCAACCTGGCACCGGGACTGCGGTCTGCAGGCGCAGCTTCGGGTGAAATATCGGACTCCGGATCCACGACTAGTGCTCTGGAGGAAACCGGACGAAGGCGTAGCGAAAGTCCAGTCACGGATAGAAGTAGCTCCTCCACCGCAGGATCAGCCAAGAAAAGGGCAAGTGGAAGGGGACGAGGAAGGGGGAGGAAAAGCTGATTAGATGTGGGTCTTTACTTTTTTTCTTCTGTTTTTGGTTGTTTCTCACTTTCGAAATATCACATATCATGGTGCCGGCCGTAGGGGATGGCATATGTTGGCTTTGTTTCTTTTTTCCCTGTTTTCGTGTCTTTTTTTTTTTTTTTTTTTTTGCTTTTTCATGCTTTAGAACGTGGATGGGACAGACTCGGGTTGATTGTTCGAGTGACAGGACATGCATCGGGCGACGTGTAATGGTACTAGGTAGTATGATAACGAAATATTCATTCAACACCGCTCCGACTTCTCGACACCCCCCCCGGTAGTGCTGAAAGGCTCCCCATTGTGTGTTGGCGTCATTATTCATCACAAAGGACGTATCGTATGTCGTGCGCTGGTCGCGGGTTCTGTGGGAGGCTTCGGAGGTGGCGGTAGCGCACCCGTACGTAAATCCTTCAAATGCTGCATCTGGGTGATCTTGCGCAAATCGTCCCCCCCCCTTATGTTTACATTTGTCTCACCTCACAACCAAGTGGCAAAAAAATTATCCACAAATTGAGGAAGTTTCCCATAATGGGCACGGTGCGGGACGTGCCGGTTCTCCGCTACCGCTTAAAAACATTCGCCTCGGCTCCCCCCGTAAACGATCTCCACCCCTCTTTCACTACCCCTCATGGCGCTGGTTTGTAGCGATTAGCCCTCCCCCCGTTGGTTTTCCCTGGCCCTCGACCACCGCTCTTCGGCTCCTTAACGCGTCTTTTCTAGAGGTTGGGTGGTCGGGTGGACGCACTCTTGGTCTACCGACCCCTCAGCATGATCACTGAGCCTGCTGAAGCTGAGGAGCACTATTTTGGGGAGTGGGGCTCCTGTTCCGCGCATAAAATTTGGCCTACCAGACCTGGGCTTTTTCCCACTCGATCACGTCCGCATTTTGACTACGGGCGACACATCTCTCCAAAATTGCTTCCCAATGCTATTTCTGTCAGCGGCGGCGGGGGAGTTCGGCAAACGGACATCCGCGGTTTCCTTCACACATTCTACTGTTCTCGATCGCCAGGAAGAGCCTTAGGCATAGGGGCTGCAGCGGGTCCTCCGTCACGCCCTTAAAAAGGACGGGGAAGAGTGAGAGGGGGAAGAAGGGGGGGGAATTGCGAACCCTTCCGCCGTCCCTCTTATTTGAGTCTAAAGCCTCTTGTCTTTTATTAGATAATTCTCAATAATTTGGCCGGAGGTTGTTGGTCTTACGCTACCACAACGAAAGGGCGTTAAACTTCCCCTTTTCTCCCCTCCTCTAATCACCCTTGCGGTCTTGTTTTCTTTCAATGGCGAGTCGCAAGACGGTGAGCTCGAAATTCCATACTGTAGGGATATACCTGCCAGACATGTTTGTCCGTTTGAGGCGACGTGTTTTTTGGTCTGGACACAGGGCATCACTTCGGGCCTCAAGAGAGGAGGGAGCTGGGGGCCTATGGTATTGAAGAACTGGCTCGTTTTTGGAGCTTACTTACAGCTACCTGCAAACAGCCCTTCGTGGTCTCGTTTGCGGTCGGGTACTTTCGGCGTTGGCGGTGAATTGAGTCTTTCCACGTTACGACTACGCACAAGTAAGATTAGCGGGGTCGTCTCTAACGGGTCGCGATTCAGGGGGCTATACTGTACCGATGCCTATCCTATCCCATCACGCTCAATTGGGCGCTCGATTGTTTCAATCCCGATGTCCGGGATTCCGCGAACTGCTTACCGGTACCGTACCGCATTTCGAAGAAATTGGACTACGGAATTTAGCACCGGCGTGATCGCTAGCGGTCATTCGTGGGGGTCTATCGTGTCACGGTGTGGATCCGCGACATGGGATGGAAGGAATGTTTAGGCGAAGCATCCTTGTTGGAACATGTGATGCCAAATGAATCACGGAGTGACAGTACGTGATTGGGACGGGATTCTCGTGGGCGCGTGCACATGGGAGGTACCATACGGCTCTATAACAAGCTTTCTTTCACGGGCTATGTCGGGTTTTTGGAGTTGGAGGTGGTTTTGCTTGAGCGTCGGGTTTTGACGATTCTCTGTGTTAAACACGATCTCTCATTCATTACCCCCCTCCAACCCCTGTTTTCCGCGCACAATGTTTGTATTTTACGCCATTAAGAAGTTTAGAGTGATGATGCTCCGATGTGAAAATTTTATATCTATCATGCATACAATTACGATATAATACCATCCGGCCATTCTCTCCCAGTCCCTGCTGTACGGACTCCCAATGTCTAAAAACAAGCAAAACATATACCAAACCTCCTCCGCCATCTAAACCCCACCTTCCCACCCCCCCGAACATTCCTCCGCACTGCCTGTGTCTCGGCACCTTCCGATCGTGCCGGGCCCATCGTGGGCACTGCGTTCGCGGCGGCTCAGTTTAAATGAGAGCGCACAGCGCTGTGCGCAATGTAGACGCAGCGGACTGGTGGGGTTTTTGGTGGAGTAGTGTTCGAGGTGGTACTTGGTGGTTTGTGGC
>NW_003299087.1:756327-756814 GCF_000151645.1 Tuber melanosporum | reverse complement strand
GGGGAGGGGGTAAGCTGCAGTGGGTGTTCTTGGATAAGGAGGAGAGGGGGGCTGGTGGTTAGATTAATGTGGGGTTGATGAAGGTGTTTTGGAGGGTGCGACGAGAGAGAGAAAAGGAGAAAGCCTTTGAGGAGAGGGATGAGGTGGGGTGGTGGAGTAGGCGGCGGTGGGAGTTCGATCAGGAGGGGGAGGGGGGGTTGGTGGTGAGGTTCATGTCGGATTGAGGAAAGAGTTTGGGGGTTACGGCGAAGGAGAGAAAAGGAGAAAGACCCGAAGGAGAGGAAGGGGGTGGGTTAGTGAAGTAGGCGGCGGTGGGTGTTCTTGGGTAAGGAGCGGGGTTAGTGGCGAGGTTAATATAGGGTTGAAGAGCTTTAAGGGGCGATACGAAATGGAGGGAGCCTGGAGGATGGGGGAGCGAGGGAGTGAAAGTGAGGGCAAGTGTGTGGCGTGCTTGTGAGATAGTGTGCTAGGGACCATATGAGCTGGA
>NW_003299087.1:593050-756242 GCF_000151645.1 Tuber melanosporum | reverse complement strand
GCTCTCGGGATTTTTTGGTGTTCAGATTTTACAAGACGGATGGAAATGTCCTTTCGGGACGCCGTTAATAGCGAACGAGTGAATGAAAGGCTCCCCTATAGCGTTTTCTTTTCTTCTGAAGATCGAAGTGCAGAGGCTGCGGAGGGGGCTTGGGACTTTGGCTTTTGGGGCGGGGGGGGTGATGGCGAGCGAAGTGTTGAGTGAATGTGTGGATATCATACCACTTTACGCTCAACCTGGCCCTGATACAATTCTGAATGATCATAACTAGGGCTGCCTTGGTGGGGACGTCATGCAAAGTTGAAATGCCTGTTATACGTGTGATTCCATGAGGAGAGCGTGAGTGAGGAGGCGGGGTAGAGCGTTCAGTGGGTTGAGGGCGATGTTAGGCTCCTTCTTCTGAAGATAAAAGCCGCTCAGTTAGTGAGAGATGACTGCATGGTATTTGCAAAAGAAGTGCGCCGAGATGCTGGACAAAGTGCTGAGCTGTGAGGGGCTGGTTGGGGGAGAGGTGTTAGGAGTGGTGAATAGTTGGAGTGGGTTCCTGGTTGGTGTGCGCAGCAAGCAGTGTGTCCGCGATTTTTAAAATCACTGGACGAGCCATGCTATCTATCATACGATACGTATATCTTTCTTGGGACTTCAAGGTTTACAGCCCACGCTCGTATTCACACAGAGGGGTGCGCTGTTGCTGCGCTCTGCTCGGGATGGCCAAAAAAAATCTGATGCGCTTTGACGCGGAGCACGTCTGTATCGCCTTCATGGCTTGGGCTGAACGCTCCTGTTCTTGTGGGAGGGTGCTTCCGGTGCAGGGTGCTTCTGGTGAGAACCTTCACTGCATCACCTCGGAATATAAACAGTGGGGGAACAGTATGTACTGTTATATTGGCAATAGGTCGTTTTTCTATTCGAAGAAGGTTTTCTCCAGTACCGTATGCCTTCTATCATGTCCGGTTACCGTTCTTATCATTTTGTTATTTCTCGGAAATCTATTCCTTGTATCTCTTGCCAAGATGAGTTAGGCAACGGTGAGTAGCATTCGTTCCCTCCTCGGGAAAGTCCCGCGACACGGGGGCAACTCTTGAGACTAATACGCTTCCCTCTGGAAGCATATTAGCCTTACCCAGTGCCCTCAAGGGAAATAATGTCGTGTCTCTATATCTGAGCACTCTTGCACCTCAAGGCGTTCAGAGAGCGGTGTTCGTGAGCGGTACGATACTCCGGCGATTGTTCGTACTCTTGCATTTTTTCCCCACCGAGGTACATTGAACGATTCAGAGAACTCTAGGGCAACTTGACACTTTTCCAGAACAAGCTGGAAGTGGGGCTTGCGGGTAGGGCCAGCGGCGCCAACAGGATTGCGAGGCAGGCTGGCGGGAGGTAGAGCACCCTACCGGTGGGAAGAAGGGAGAGGGTGGAAGGGAGAGGGTGGTAGATAGGGGGGTTTGGTGATATCAGAGCTGTGCATGCATTATGCCCCCAGAAAAAATTGGCCCCAAGAACCCTGTTTCATTATAATGTTTAGCCCGTAAAGCTCTCAGCGCGAACCTTTTCATCTTCCTTTTACCTTACCCCATACCAAAGAACGACACCGCCTCTTGTGGAATAGTGTTCAGTAATTTTTATCATATCATACCATCCCTTGGCATATAGTATGGGGCGAGTTGGCATCCTTGAGGGCAAGGGCAAATTTCTGCTTTCCAGGGATGATATAATTATCCGTAAAGATGATGCCGTATCGTTGGGAAGTAATGCAGGGAGGGAGAATGTGAAGTGGGGGGGGGAGGGCGGCTTATGGGCGGTTTGTGTTATTTCTTCGGAGGAATTTTCCTTGGGGGACGTCATTGAGTCGACCGATCTGTTTACCAAGCCTTCTCTGCAATGCCCTGCCCCCGTGGGGTAGAATAATGGATCCAAAGCCGTGTAGGTAGTAACGGGTGGCGTTTTTTATATCGAGGATTACCCTAGCACCCGTATACGGGCCGGTGCGCTTATTTTGTCCACATTATAACGTTTTTAATGGAGGTATGGATTGAGCTTGGTTTGCACCAGAGTATCATTCAAATATTCAGCGTCACACTTCGTCACTCGGGTACAAAGGAACCGGGGGGGTAAGGATTCAGGTGCTGGGCGTCTGATTCGACCCACAACCAAGACCAAGAGCGAACCTACCTCAGCAACAACTAACTATTTTGAGAAAGACCCTCTATAGAACTTCTCAGAATTGACCCCTTGATTGTATAGACCCCCTGTTTTGACCGAGCCAGCATTGGTTGAGAACAGTAAGCTGAGTTCCTTGGGCAGTAAGCACATACAAATATATGCCAAGGCGCTAATTTTTTGCATAATATCTAATCTAATAACATACTTGTATATCGGTTGTGCTTGTGCTTTTGAGACACTCTGCAGCCGCGTCTGGCAACTACCGAGAATAAACCAACTACTTGATAATCTGCCGCATGGTACTGTACTGTAACTCAAGGCTGATCCGGGCTTTCCGAATGTCCGAACTAGCGGGGGTAAGTAGTGGTATTAGATACCGCCTCCGCACAACTCTGCACCAGCAAATGCACTGAGATCTGTCACCTCACCTCACTCACTGATTCTAATATGACAAATTCTTCGCACCGTCCCTTTCTGAGACCGGGGGACGTGTGTTGGAGCGCAGATCATCGGCAAAATAAGGTTAGCCTGTAGTGACAGTGTTCGAGTAAGCCGTACAGCGCTTGACAAGAGGATCCCGGGAACCCGGGAAAGAGTATGCCACTAGGTGCCAAGCGACGTCTACTACTATACCCCACACGCCGCCCGTGGGCGAGGAACATAAGATTAGTAGTAGTTTGCACCCGAACTCATTGTACCAAGGTAGAAGCCTCTTATATGTGGGGTTGCCCCTGGTGCATGTCGGATCATTTAATGAGACGTGAAAAATACTTCCGTTATGATGCGCCTTTGTGGCAGAGATGGATTACTGTTATACTATAATATTGCTCTGCCACACAACCCTAAGAGTGCGTGATCGTAACTACACACCTAGGCTGTGGGAGGTTGACCAGGAAATGCCAGCGCATAGCCCTGAGATCTGTGTTCTAAAGAATTTTGGTGGTACGATATGTTGAGGATGGAGCAGAAAGCCTTCCGTGTTCCTAGAGCCAAGTGGGTTGAAATAAATAATAATGATAATATTAAAATGTCAGTTAGCGCGTGGAAGCGGCCCCCCTGCAAGGCTTCTATACATCTAGTGGTTTCCATTACTGACTGTTCTCAAAGGAGTGGATCCAAGACCCTACAATACGGTACCCTGTCGTTTCCTCCATGAAGGCCATGGCGCTATGCTGTTATCTCACTTCCTCCTTGATAAGGCGATAAGACGCGCGATTCTTGTAAGCAAAGCGCTATTGCTCGACCCCCAGCCTAAGTGGAGGAGTTTTAACAATCCAGGGGAGAAGAAAGGAGGGTGAAAAATCACAGCGTATTTCAACTACGCTAACCCAAGATGTGGCACTGGGGATTGCACATTGGGGCGGAGGGAGCTGTTGTTTTTGCAGCCTTGTCAGTAGAAAAAAATCGGGAAAATGACTCGAAAAACTTTCACTTAATAGTACCAGCATTTATGAACTAAATACGAGTAAGGTGACTAGGGTTACAAACCTCTCTGGGCTGACGGCAGAACATAAGTCCGGCGTGTGGTGGTGTGTGCGGGTAAGGGGCGGCGGGAATCTCTGTTCATAATTTTTTCTGCCGAGCATAGCCCAGTTCTCTTGTATTTAAGCAAAGCGTTTCCTACCATTCGAGGAGGTATTCTGTGTTCTTCTGATCAACACACACTATATACACAAGGGCCCGCAACTCAACGTGGGCATCACCAAATATCGCTCCCCTTCCGCGAGGATGAATTGTAGAGGTGGCCCCAAGGGCACTTCTTCACAGGCCGCTCCTAATGGCGAGTCTGGAGCAAATCGGACGCCCGCTCCGCCCCCCAACCCCTCCCAGGCTGGCCCGCTAGTCGAGATTCAAGAGCGACTTCCTCAGGTGCTCCGGATTGCTTCTCCGAACGCATCTCAACAAAACCTCGAGTTTCGTGCCCTCTCCGACAGGGTGGTGGAGGAATCCGGGGCAAATCAGCTATGGATATCGAGGGTGTTGCGAGAAAGAGGTAACGGATGAAGTAGAAGTGTTCTCCGCTCCCGGCAGGCAGGCATAGATGTCTATGGAAACCATGTGGCTTCAACTTCTTTGTCATCTGGCTCCCAATTACCGTACACCTGTTCTTGCTATGGCTCGAGTTCACCTGAGTTGGCTGTGAACTACCAAGTTTCTCACTATTCCCTCTCTTCAATTGGAGTTTCGTAGGACGGTTTTCTCTCAGACCGAATAGGCTGCTGTTTCCTTTTTCCATAACTCACTGTCTCTTACTGTCTTCTACTGTCTCTATAGTGTCTAAAATTTTAATGTGAATTGTGGGCGGCGTGTTCTCAAACCATAGACTACTTGACGGGGTGCCGAGAATGATAGGGTGGGGAGAATCACCGGCTCTCCCTGATGGGTCAGCCTTTCTCATTCAAGTTAAGCACCATATCTCCTCCAAGGGAAGTGTTGGTTCTCGCTACCCTATCGTTCTCGGCACCCTATCAAATGGTCCATTCTTTTGCATCATAGGATTTAGGAAGCGCATATTCATAGATTATCACTCGTCTGGGCCAGTATAAAAATACCCTCGATCTTAATGTAGGGGAGGGGGGGCTACACATGGCGTATGGAAGAGTAAAAAAAGGAAACCCAATTTACAACATTACCCGGCATCAAAATTTATAGTGCGAGGTACCGGCTCCAGGTACTGTTCCTTACGACTACGACTTGTAGTATCAATCGGTTGTCTATTATACGGCAGCGTGGGAATTATTCGAACACCAGGTCATGTCATGAGAGATTCCTGAATTTTGATGCCCATCGGACAAAATGAGGTTTGGCTATGGTCAAGAGGAAGAACCAGCACGGCGCTCGAGTGTATTTCCAACGCTATCAAGAGCCACATCAGCTGAACAGTCATAAACCCACCGCCCCAGCCTACCGAATGACCTCATGCACCAGGCTCTGATTGCGTGATTTTCTCTTCCACGCCAGGCTATGATGCCAGTCCAAAAGGCCAATCACTCTGGTAGAAGGTATAGTTGGTGAATGGATGGCAACATCATGCACTATAGAATGACACCATAGTCTAGCTTCCAATATTATTACTACTCGTATTATAGCTCCCCCGGAGTTTAGTGTATAAACGCAAGCCGCAACTTGTGTACAACTCGGCAAGTCAGCCTTATTTCTGAGTTCTTCCCGCATGGTATGATTGGGAGTTCCGTCGACGACATATTGTTGAATCAGTTGAAAAAGTGAATCGGGAATCGATTTTTCGGTGGCGCTCGAGGAGGTGATAACAAGCAGCGTTTGCCCATTGGTGGGGACACCGCCCCCTATAAAACTGGGTGTCTAGCATAGGGTCTCCGCGGAAGAGGGAAGGTTTCCAATTGGCCATTTATGTAGGTGCAATGAAGTCATTAGCACAAAAAAGTAGATGATTAAGCAAGTGCTTAACCACTACTATTAAGAAGTTGACTGCATGCCCATCTGACACTGGGGGACCAGGAACTTTATATAAACACAACCGCTTTAGGTTAGGCTTGTGGTGATAGGCATCAGCAGATAGTCGATAATAGGGGGTTTCAACCGATGCCTGCCATTCTATTTTCATTTACTTGAGTGCTGGAAAAATTGAGCACTACGAAATCGCATCCGCTTCTCATCCATGGGTGATTCGGGTTTAACACAAAAGATATGATGCGTGTTAGAGAGGTGTACAGTATCAACCCAGGTAATTCCCCGTCACAAAGGAGCCACCTAACAACACTTGTGCGCCTCCCACCGTATGAGCCAGCAATCGGCTTTGGAAATGAGATTTTTTCGATAACCGGGTTTTGCGGGGTTTTGCGGGGCCTGCTTTTTGTGGGATTAAGGGACTGTGGGAGAGTAGAAATGTGCGCAGAGGACTTTAGCGGCTTCGGTCTGCAACGCGGGGGAGTATCTGTAGCTTAGGTGAACGCATCAGATATTCAGTGCTAATCGAAATATAGACCAGGTAAAATGCTTGCGAAAATTCATAAAGTGCTATTGTTTCGCTTTCCCAACGTCTCGATTAATGGCACAAATTCGATCCTCCCCGGTTCGAAGAAAAAAAAGGAAAGGAAAAAGAAAGCTGCTATGCACATATAGTGTGATAGGGGAGATGGGAAGAGCTTCCCCCAGGCAAGCAGGGGCTATAGTGTTTGAAATTCTGGATAACGGTGCAGGATGCACTGCGCGGGGGGGGTGCCTGGGGGCATGGGTGGAGTCTTTTGCCATTCCTGGGCTCCGGCAAGATCAGGGGCCAACGAAAAAGGCCGAAAGGGAAGACTTTTGCTTTTTAAATTGAAGCTCCGAGAGACTCTCTATCTGTAAAGTTAGGAAAAAGTGTGCATTGACAGCCACTCGGACTGAGCACCACTCCCGATAGAGAGGTGATTGGCCCTAAAGTTTCCTTTACGTCCTTACAGATTTCCTTTCTCTCTGCGATGGTGGGAACATGCAGGTGAGAAGGAAAAGCACATGCGGTTGATGAGAACACAAAGATTGCTGCCTTTAATTCTGCCTTCTGACTTGCATGGGAAAAAGAAATATACGCACTGCTGATTGTAGCACTTAACCTCCGTGTATGCCAAGTTTCATCAGAAACTTCTTTTAAGAGAGCAGCAGACCAATAGTAAATAAAAGGATACATTGTTTTGAAAAACTTGCCCTATCATTTTTCTGCTTCAACAGTACAGCATCCGAGGATATCATACCTGCCTACATACAGGTATTGCACACCCACGAACTTGGATACCCCACACCTGTGGTATGGGGGAGTACAAAAAAACCAAAAAAAACTTCCTACGAGCGATACAGGTCGTTCCATTCGATCGGTATATACTGTCCCCCCTCAAGTGGTTGGGTACGATTGCCTGTTAGTCTCTATTTTCTCTTCACTTCGTTCTCTGGAACGTAGCCGTATTTCTAGTTTTTTAATCAGATACCCCCGGGGCTCCTACCTCAGCGCCCAAACCGAGCCTCGCAAGTCTGAGCTTCAGGGCTCTCTCTAATTGGGCTCGTGTTTGTTGATCTCGCGGAAAAGTCACTTCTTACCGGTGCAATAACGTCCCGCTTCCGGATTTGTTCATGTTGATCTTGGGTGTTGAATCTAAGGCTTATGATACGAAATATCATAATTCACCAGCGTGCGACTAGTGGCCGCAGGTCTAGGGCTGGTTTACTGGGCAAGTGGGGAAATTTAGGGAAATTGTCTGAATGAATCCAAAGCCCTAATGGACTGAACACACATCGGTCGACTGTGAGAACGAGCGAGTCGGAGGGGGGGGGGTCAAGCTGCTGGGTAGCCCCGCCTCATTTGCTCCTGCTTTTGCCAGGGTGACTATAAGGAGAAAAAGAGATATCAGACTACAAATACTTACACCGCTTACCTCGGGATTTCTTACCAGGTTGAGCATCGTGTCTCCCGGAAACTTTTTTTTTGGCCCAGAGTCATTCGAGTTTTCTTTGCTGTTGGGATGTCTCATGAATGTGATAGTACTAGTATTCCTACGATACGCCTGTGCGCATGACAGTTTTCCAGTAGTTCGTAACCTTTTTTCTTAACCTCGTTTTGGCTCATCAGAGATTGGCTCTCCGTGTAGTTAGCCGTGTTGAGATCAGTCTTGTTTAGGGCGATATCGGCAATAGTGTGGAAGTTTGTAAGCTTGCTCGCGGCGAGCATTTGTGCCAGATCCTGATTTGAAGGCGTTCTAGAATTTGATCTGATGAATACCAGTCTTACAAACAGACCCTCCCCATGGTCGTAGACACAATTGCGCCGCAGGAGTTGGGTGCTCCCTAGGATTCCCGGCTTATTTAACACTGCTACAAAACCGCAAATAAAGAAATGGAATAATGTGAAGTATGAACTGTACATCACGCTAACTTCATTATCATACATCTCGCAATGGCCATAACCCAATCGATCCCTTGGCAATTACGTCAACCCATTCATCAACTCGTCCAATGTGATTCCCTTCCTAACAGCGTTTGAGAACCCTTCGTGAAAGCTCAACCAGACCTTCTGTGCCTCCCGCTTCTCGTCCATCTCCTCTTTCCGCTTTTTCCTTCTTCCTTCCTCCGTATCCTCATCTTCCCCCCGTGCGACGATACGTCCGAAGAAATCTTTCTTGATTTCCCGGACCTTCTTTCTTTTCAAGTTCGGAGTATCAGGCATTGTAGTAGGCTTTTTGAGCTGAGGGATATTGTTGGGCGCGCCCATGCGCGACTGGCGGGCAAGTTCACGGCGGCGGAGGAGTTCTTTTTTGTACTCTTGATCAAGAACTTGGCGGACTGCGTATCTCACCGGGGCTGGAGCTGATTCTGTAGGTGTTGCGAGAGTGGCATATACAGATAAAGTGTCGATTGGCCTACGAAAATAATGTTAGTTAAATTTAAGTATCAACCATTTATGGTTTACATACGGTTCCATCCTGTATATCCAACCTGAGCCGAGGGTGGTCATACCCTCCACTCTAACCTTCTCGAACTCTACTCCCATGCCACACATTACTTCTACTCCTCTGCTCACCAACTTTTTCTCGCCTTCTCTCCGTACACTCGCTATTCCTCCGGTAGGGCCCGAGCCGCCGACAACCACTGGTTTAATAGAGGGTGAGAGTATCCGAACAACCCAGGGGGCCAACTCCAAAGCGACGCTTTCAGGGCTCTTGAAACATTGATGAAGACGGATTCCTCCAAGACATGAATGGACACTTTGTATCAAGGCCTTATTCTCTTTTATCCCTTCTCTAACTTCCCATTCTGCTGCGGGTCCTGAGAAGGGTGGTGGATCGACTTCCTCAAACTGTTTGCCATACCTGCCAGTGGTTGACTCTTGTCGCTTGGGGCTGCAGAAAAGGTTATGGAAGGCAAGGATAGGTTGCGAGAGGTACCCTGTGAGTTCGTAGTCCTGCTCCTGAAAGACGCGAGACGAAATAAGGTCTGAAAAGTATAGCCACTCTGATGCCATATTGGGCTTGGTCAACAAGGGGTCATCATTGTATGGACGTGAGGGATATGTGGTGAAGCAGTCCATCATGATTTTGTCAAACTCTCCCAGTCCCTCGACAATCTCCCGTAGTTTTTCCCCACTCGTCCTCTTCACCCCTATGTCTTTAGAACCGGCTCTTTTTGTCGTTGGGTCATTATAAAAGACTCTCTCAACGGCTTCTCTGATATTGCCTCTTCCGCCCCCTCCGCCTTTCCCATCGCCCTCGCCCAAGCCTCCGTCTCCATATTCTTCCTCAACAATCTTCCGGGTCAGAAGCTTCATTTCTTTCCGAGATTTGGAGTCATCACCACATTTTGTTGCAGCTGACCTCAGCCTACAAGCTATCCATTCACACCCAACTACAGCCGCTCGCATATCTCCAGCGGACTTGCTTGTAGAATTGCCACCCATACATGAAAGCTCTACTAGCCGACGAACAGCACCATCCTCAGTTCTAAAACCCTCGTATTCCAAAATCGATTTTAGCCTTCCGACCATCGGTCCAACTGGCGGTTTTCGCATGTGTACTATTTCAGCTAGAGGCCTCAGAGCCTTAAGCGCGGGGGCGTAAAGATCATTGCAAACAGCCACGATAGGTCTCTGAAGCTTGAAACTATCACCTTTTCTGCGGCCTTTCTTCTTTGTCGCTCCTTCAGCGATGTTATTCAACTTCTGGTCCGCAAGAACTAAGTCTATCAAGGCTTTGATAAACCCCCCTTCATTGGCACCTGCTCCACCACCGCCGGTCACACCATCGATTTCATCGACGACCAGACAAACCGGTTTCCCCATTGTGACCCTAGACGACTTTTGCTTAGCCCCGTTTGTTATCGCGCCCATGGTTTTGACGCCCTCATTGCTTAGAATATCCTTGATTCTCCCTTTCACAACACCGGCACTTCGTTCATCTGAAGCGTTGACCTCGACAACGTCGTAGCCCGCTTGCTTGGCTGCCACATGAGCTAAAGTCGTCTTCCCAAGTCCAGGAGGTCCATGGATAAGCAAAATTTTTCTCAATTCTCGACCTTCGTTTTCGTCCCTATTGTTCACAAGTCTATTCGCTACAGATGGAAACACAATTTTGTCCCAGGACTTGAACCAGCGAAGAACTTGCCGATGCGTACGCTCATCTCCCACCAAATCAGTAAAGCGTTTTGCCCGATATTTTTCCGTCCATAGAAGAGTTTTCTGGGAACCGATATTTGGGTCTTCTGGCATTACGTTTGTGGGTGGGATATGCTCCGCTTCGTGACGATCTTTTTTCATATCCTTTTCTATTTTGTATTCATCGAGTAGGCTGTGTATATCAACACCAAAATATTTTCTTTTAACTGAATTAGACTGCTCCGGCGGGTTATCCCCCAAGATAGCAACATTGGACATATAATAATCATCTCGCACGCTGAAAATTTTCTTCGGTCTCTGTTTAACTTGGATTGTCTCGCGACCTATAGTGACGGAGATATAAGTGTGAGATTGTGTTGGCCTATGGCCAGTTGGAGGTGTAGGGATGGATGAAGTAAAGTTTGTTTGAGCGGAAGGCTCAAAGGGGCTCCCCTTGTCTGCATCGGGCGAAGGAAGTTGCGGTGGTGGAGTAACGTCCGGTCGAAAAGTTTGAACTCCAAGAATCGACGCAACCTCTTCGGAAGTCATCCTATTCTTCTCCGCATTCTCCTCTGCCGCATTTAGGTGGTAAGAGGGCTTTTCTAAAGCTGAAAATTTCCTGCTGAGGATGCTGCCAGATAAGCGCAAATTGAATACGGGCTTCAAGGGAGGTGGTTTTGGCGCTGTGGCTGGCAGTTCAGCAAGTGTAGGAGGAAGATCCTGAGAATCATTTTCGCCCGAGCTCAATGCGCTCCCGAGCGCCTCTTCTTTATCAGAGTCAGGATAATCAAATTCTTCGCTGTCGCTATTGTCCTCAGTTAACGTAGGCTTGAGTTTCTTTGCAGCCAGAGGACTTGTGGAATCTAGCGGAGGTGAAGACCGGGGATAAGAAGCCATTGAGACTGTATTCAAAGTAGCACAACTTTCGTCCCTAAAACGAGAAGGTCTATTCACGCCTCTCCGTGTTGGGGTCACTGCTATCAGGTTAGCACACAAACCAATTGAAGCAGAAAGAAACGCGTCTCAAAAAGAGATACCTGGAGGCAGGGAGCTGCTTCTGAAAATCGGCGCTGTATCTCTCTGGCGATGTTGAATAACCACCCCTTCCTCCGTCAAGCGCGAGCGCCGTTCCTCCCTGACTAGATCTAGAGCTTCGAAGTCGTCTGAATATGATTCTATTGGTGGGGTTGGAAATGCGGCGGAAGGGTTATCAAGATGATCGGAAGGAAGATAGTCAGAGAAGAATAGCGCTGGGTCCAGGTCAGATGGGATTTCCGACATCCGTTTCTCGATCAGTTTGTTGAGATGGGATGACCCATTGTTGTTAGAAGGGGAACGCGTTAAAACTCAAAAATTGTACTGTACACGAGACGCGTCAGTAACCGTTCTTTTACGTGATTACCGATTAGATCCATCAGATAACTTGGCAGTAGACTACCGGTACCGTAGTCTGCTTTTACTACGATACCGGTATCTGACCGCATCAGTAGCCCAGACCATCACACTTACTAGTTAGTATCATACACTATGGTACCCCCAGTCCACATTATTAGTCACGGCAATATTTAAATTAACCATCACGCTAAATTATTCTTTTCTTGCCGAAGCATCTGTGACCATTATTATTCGTTTGCCGGACCTCAGAGGAACCCCCAGATTCCGTATGATACCGCCAACTAGTGGTCCCCCATGTGCGTACCGCACAGGGATAGAACTCATGATTGCCGAAGCACACCCTATGTTTATTTTGTTTCATAAGATAGTAACAGTGAATCAAGCATGGTGGTTATGCGGTTTAAAAAATCTCCTACTCATTTCGTATAAAACCTTTAGTAAGTTTTGCAGGTATTAAAACAAATTCAAGAGGTATCAGTCACATTGCACGATCCTCTATACAGTTAATTTTTGGGACCCAAGGACCCACCAGTCTATTGCGGAAGAAATTCAGGAGTATCATAGACATGAACTTATCTAGCAGCCTTCCACTAGGTAACTTTCTTCCCCCCTTTCCCCTCCCCCTAATCCCTTAACTGCCCAGCACTACTTTTATGTACAGTACAATTTGCACTCGCACTAGCAGTTCATAGGGATATAGAGAGCTGTATAGTAGATAGATACTGATTCTCGCACGCCCCAAGAACCCAACCTTAGTTCCATGACGAAGATAGATGATGGAGGTAGAGCTAGCTGATGTGTCTGGATGCACAAAGACATCGTATGTTTCTACGCTTTAAAGCGCCCCTCAGTAGGAGTGGTTTACATAAACCCTTAAACTGCTTACATGGAGTTTCAAAGAATTTCTACAGAAGAAATCCTGTCTTGCCACTGACGCCTGGGGCATGGGAGATTCTAAGATTCGTGACCACTACGAACTATTCGAGAAATTCATCGACAAAGTCTATCCTAGACATCGCGATATCTACCCCCCCCCCGTCTGGAAACCCGATCCCAGAATCTCTAGAATTTCCCGGAATATTGTCTTTGAAAAGTTCGTAGCAAGAAGTGGGCGGGCCACCTCATTGGTATGGATGAGGCCTAGCTTGATAAGATTACTCAGGACTTTAGGCTTGCGGATTACCTTACCAAGGAGACCTTGAAGATATTAGGGTGGGAGGTAGATAACGTAGCGGTGGGGCGGGGGAATGGCTTGGAGCTTGGGCGCTATGTGGGGAAGTGGGGGGGTATAGTCAACATCGTTCTCTTCTTCTCCCACTCTTCTTCGTCCTTAACTAGACTAACGGTAAAAAAGACAGGTGTATGAGCAGAACAGAATCAATGCATCCTAATCCTTCCTTGGGTCACCACACCTACCTCTGCGTCTCTATGCATGACCTCTGCACACTCCCGTGATAGCGGAGGAAAAACATGTCCAGAGGACCCTCTCCTTAAATCACTAAAGCTCTAGAACAATCCATCATGCTCCTAAACGGTCCATCAGACTCCACCGACTTCCAGAATCATCCAAAAACTTCCATCGCCCATTCACAACCGCTGATAGAATAAGGCCTGGTTGAACAAACGAGAGTGCCAAGCAATAGTTTTTTTTTCGCATTGGCGTTAGCTTAATTAAGTGGTGGTCATTAATTGGAACCCCTTTGATAGCCTTATTTCACACTGTGCAAGGTGACAGTCCGGGCACGAGTGCTGGACATTATTAGCTCTGCCGTCACGAAAGGAAGGCGGTCAGGTGATGATTCAGTAGCAGGGTAATGGAACCTTTAAGCATGTAGTGAATTTGATATGATATGTGGGGGACTGGGAGGAGGCTCGGTGCGGCTCTATGTCCGTACGGAAACAGGTGCTGAAATTAATTGGATGACTAAAATGTGGTTATTTTACCCACCCCGGGTCACCCTGGTTCCGCCCTCCGATGACGTGTCGCGGCTACGGAGGCTATTAAAACACTGCACGAAGGGAAACAATGAATGATGCAATGGTACAAACAACAGGCGCTCGTGGTGGTTTTTGCGCAGTTTGATAGGGCGGGTTACGGAGGTACAGTATCATCACTTAGAATCACTCGGCGGTAGTAGGACTAACGGGAGGACCACGGCAAAGGAGATGTTGGAAGAGCTTTGAAAAACAGTGATTTGGGATTGCTAGTGAAGCCTTCGCAGTATGATACATGGTGGTTTCCATATCTGGGTTTGATGGTTTCAAACTTTGGTGTGTGTATAATATTATGATATCTGCTTTTCCGTGTCGGCACGAAGAGGGCCAGTTCGATACTTCCCAATATTGAATCCCTCCACTAGAAAATTCCTATAACTCTGATTAAAGGCCGAACCTAAAAATTGCGATCTTACTCTCATTGGCATTTGGAAAATTCCCGCTTGTATGTCCCTCGCTCACTGAAGAGTCTACCAACTTCAAAATTGATTTCCATATGATATCCTATCATACGTTATTCTCTCTAAGGCATCTGTCGCGGTCGGCGCAGCCCTGACCTAGAAAGTTTTTCTTCTTCCCCCACCTGCCTCTAATCCAGCCCTTCAATCTCATCCTGTCACGCTCACCTGACCACTCACCCCTCTTTTCTACCTCTCGTTCCCTGCTCTCCGCACACGCTAACCCCTTCCCCACCAGTAACAATTGCAGTCCCACATAACCCGCTGCATCCCCACTCTAATCCCCCCACTGATCCCCCAACATACAAATGAGTATGTCAACCAATCCTCGTTTCATAAAACATAAAAAGGTTAACGAAAACAACTCAGCCGCTACCAAGTCCGTAGATGGAGGATTTTCTCTCCTTGTTAATAATAATAATACCGGATATGCTCCTATTAAGGAAGCAACTATGCCATCTCGGACTTCTCATGTCGCTCTCCTTGAAAAAGTAGATGAAGCTAAGAAAGGTATGGTCCATCATAACAAAGATTTCTCACATATTCTCTAATATAGTGCCTCTATTATTATAGACAAGTACGACGTTCCCTATGAGGAGGACTTCGACGCCTGGTTTAAAAAATGGGAAGCTCAAGAAGCCCAACGTGTTATTGACGGTGCGCCCATCAAATATGGTGAATATGGTCAGGATATCGGCGAGGACTTAGAGGCATACCTCATTGAGGTCCAAAGGGAGATATCTGGTGCTCTTTGCAAGCGCAACTCTAAGGGAGTCCTTATTCTCACGGACCGTGAGGAGGCTGGGCTTGTCGAAAGGAAACGTGGATATTTGCCGCCGCCACTGCCAAAACCTGATATGACGGACGAGGTTCTGAAGGATATTAAATATATGCTTCAAGCGGAGCAACAGAGATTCGGGACCCCGATGCAAGGGATTGCGATGACCGCCACTGTTTATCAGGATCTCTGTAACAAGATCGAAACAGAGGAGAAGATCAGGATTGAGATGAAGAAAACCGCCACTGAGGCGACGAGTGCGAAAAATACCTCCTCCGGGGTTCCCTGGCCTGGCGGTGATGCTGCTCCTGGACCACCTTCTGGGAACAAGCCTGCCTTTTCTATTGGCCAGTCTACTAGCGAGCCCCACGGGTGGCCCGAGCCTATACCCCCCCCTGCAACCAGTAGGGGTTGGGACAACTGCCATTCTAGCCTGCCTGTTCAATCCCCCATCGCTAATAGTAATGGCCAAGATCCCAGCACTCTCAGTGAGTCTGAAACTCCTGGCCCCATAGAGTACTATCAAGGCATTGAGGCTTATATCCAAACAGAAACCGCCTACGTTACCGGACCCGTGACCAATTCCCCCAATAATCTAGATATCATTTCCCCTAGAAATAAAAGGGGCTCCGACGACGACGTGATTGAGATTCCCCTAGGCAACCAGAGACGCAGGATATCGTCCTACTTCTATGTGAAAACTGAATCAGACGACCACCAAGGTAATGAGGGCCGTACAGGACATCGTGAAAGAAGGAAAGGACAAAAGAATCGTGGTCACGGCCATAAACGCAATCGCTAAGAATGAGCTGGAATTTAGAGCTCCAATGTTCGACTTGGGGAGCCTTGCCTTACCTTTTTTGCAATGTCAAGTTGAGTTGCATAATCGCCTTCTATTTAATAGTTCTTACCTCTGGCTTGGTTGCTGTGCTGTACTGTACTCCTGGATTGGGTTGATTTCGGCTGTAAAAGGGGGTGTCAGTTGAGTCCTTGGAATCTGTATTTAACTATGATATATTTTTTAGTAAGGGAATTTGTTTCTTAGCTCGTGATATGGGTTTAAATGTAAATCGTGCTCAGCCCATAGCTGGACCCGGTACTGTCCACCCTGGGCGGTATCGTAACCAAGCAGCGCTGGGCAGGCTCAAATGGCGAGTACTAAGCTATGAATTCCACATGACCCATCATGTCGGCCAAGGTTTTATAGACCAAGCTGTATCACCACAAAAAAAAAAAAAAAAAAAAAAAAAAAGTCCCCCACAATACACCTAAATTCCCAACATAACCGCAAATATCCTTAAAGCCCCTCAATGAGTTACTCTTTAGATGTAAATCTCGATATTAGCTAATAGGGTTTAAGAGAGAAAAAAGGAAGTTCAGCAATGTTAACCGTTGCATCTCAAAAGGCTTGATCCCTGTAGGTTGGCATGACGTATTAAAGAGGGATACCAATAAATCGCCCCCCACCACAACCAACCCCGCATTTTCATCTCTCGAAAACTAAGTTACTCGTACAAGCACCAACAAACACATTCCCGAACTTTCACAGAAACTTGTTCCAATTCATCATGATTTCAGTCGGCTCGTCAATTCCTGCTGCCCCTGCGAGCCTCTGGGTTGAGAAGGATAATAATACCGTCTCGCTCCCATCCAGCGGAAAGTACATTATCGTTGGTGTGCCAGGAGCCTTCACTCGTTAGTTGCCCCTTCACACCCAATTAAGTTCGTACGAGTACGGAGAAGTTCTAACAAAGCATTTTCGATGCGGTTAGCTCCTTGCTCGTCGCATGTTCCTGGATACGTTGAAAACTACGACAAGCTTCAGGCGAAGGGTATCAGTGCTGTTTACGTTGTCGCCGTTAACGATATTGTAAGTTTCTTGCATCTCTTAACTCTTGATTTGATCTAATTGTGATTAATTCGTTGTTGTATGCCAGTTCGTCGTGAACGCTTGGAAGGAGCAGCTTGCCAAGGGCTCTAGCGTCCATTTCCTTTCGGATTCCAAAGGTATGCTGATAATCTAAATTTCATTGGGTAATGGGCATTCAATACTAATTTTGCATATCTGTGGGATAGGCGAATTCACTAGATTGGTTGGGCTCGATTTTGATGCCAGTGGATTGCTTGGAAACGCACGCTCCCAGAGATACGTCGCCGTCGTTGAGGACGGAAAGGTCACCAACCTTCAAGTATGCCCTATAGTGTCTTAAGTCACGAACTTGTGAACTGATTTTTGACAAACAGGTCGAGAATGAAGCCCCCAACATCACTGTCACCCATGTAGACAAGATTCTCAGCAGTTTGTAAAATGCGGAGAACATCTCATACGGTAGTTTAGCCACTTTAGCCTGAAGGCTGGTTCGACACAATAAAAATTAAGCATACGTCTTGACTATGCAAGTCGCGATTTGTTAAAAAAATCTCTCGCTTTGTGATCTCTAATTTTGCGCTGGCTAGGCGCCCCCTACGCTGGGTGGCGGCCATTATCTAGTTGGGCAACCGCTCCCAATAAGGAAGCCCGAACGTTCTCAGAAAGTTGCGTGATAGCGTGCTATCGAGAATCTTACCGTGACCTTTAGAAGAGTTCTGCAGATTCTGCGAGAGAAAGTGCGAATGTTTATAGTGTAGAGTTTGTGGAACTTGCTCTCCTCGAGCACGGGCAACTTGAACAGCCGCGAGCCAAATCAACAGCGTATGGAAGGACTACATACTCTAAGACCCGGGATATCATACATTTAAACTACCGATAATCTATAAGTTGCTGTCAAGAACCCCACACTCCACACTTCCAAAAAAAAGCCCGGGCAAGGATAAGCCCGCAAATCGTTGGGTTTTCCTTAGCATACGACAACCTCTCAAATTCTGTCAAACACCAGCAACAAGCATGACTGAAAAAAAATTGTCATCCTTCAAGGCTCTCTCATTTGATGTCTATGGAACCCTAATAGACTAGGAATCCGGAATATACGCTACCGCATCACCGCTCCTCTCCCGCGCCCCACCACATACGGATACATCCAAACCAGCATTCCTCGAACGCTACCATACCCTCGAAGCCAAGCACCAAGCGGAAGCCCCAGCTCTCCATTACAGCGCCCTCCTATCAGGAGTCTACCGCGACCTTCATGAGCAGCTCTGTCCAGAAACCCCACTGTCCAGCGCCGAAGTCGAGGCCTTCGGAAACAGCATTCCCGCCTGGCCCGCATTCCCGGATACCAAGGAAGCTCTCGCGCGGCTCAAGAACCGCTACAAGCTAATCGTCCTCAGTAACGTCGACGAGGCCAGCTTCGCAGGCAGCTTGGGAAAGCTGGGGGACGCGGGAACGTTCGATGAGGTGTGCACGGCCGAGAGAATTGGGAGTTATAAGCCCGACCCGAAGAACTTCGAGTACATGCTTGGAAAGGCTGCGGGACTTGGGGTAGAGAAAGAGGAGGTGCTGGTGACTGCGCAAAGCCTTTTTCATGATCATGTGCCCGCTGGGAAAGCCGGGTTGGTTGGCGCGTGGATTGATCGTGAGAGCGCGGTGATGGGAGTGGCGGGGGTGGAAGGGGTTGTCAACGGGGAGAAGGTCGGCAGCTGGAAGTGGAGGTTTAGAACTCTCGGAGAGATGGCGGATGCGGTTGAGATGGAGGCGGAAGTGGTTGCAGGGGAGAGGTACTGTATATGAAGGTGGATGCGGCGACGAGTGATTAACGATGAGAAGCATGGAGAACTATCGTGTTGTGGTACCGTAATTGAGAGAATATACATATTGGGAGAGTGAAATGTCCCGACCAATCCGCCGCCTACTTATTTCATGACAAATTCGACTCCGGGTCGCCTAGAAACCACCTCCCTCAGCCCCCTCAAGGTGCGCCAACTTAAGCCGCCGACCCCCTCGGTCCCAAACGAGTAACCCAACTAATGGGTTCCATGTGGATCCCGTCGGGTAAGTTAGTCTCAATTTCCACCACCTCCTCGACAAGCCTCTTTTTATGGGCAGCTAAATCGTCTTTTATGTGCTCCTGCACACCGCCAGTGACCAATATCTTCCCGTCGAGCAATGCCCTACCCCCCTTCCACTAACCCTTCTCAGCGCCCAACGCCTCGGCCTATCCATTGTGGATCTCGAGTGTGGGGTTGCAATCTCCCACCCAGGCCCGAATGATCCCCAGAAGCAAGACGTCGTTACCAGCAAACTCGCTCATCGGGCCGGACCAAAGGCGAGATTAGAAGCGCACCAGACACAGCAATTATGGGAGGGGACATATGGGATGGGTGCAAAATTTATGCAAGCAAAACGAGACTCGGGTTCCCCTCTGGCGGGCTCCCGGCTTAGGGGTATATTTTATGGCAGGATCATTCAGAGGGGGCGCATTCGAGGACGATTACAGAGAGAACCTTCCCGTACTTCCCCGCTCCGAGGATTAAACTGTCGAAGAAACCCTAATGTCCGGGAGCAGTGCCCCAAGTATCATTGAAGCCGCATCCCGTAGGAGACTCTTAAGGAGATTCACGGGTCAGGGTGGCGGGTGGTGATGGGGGCCAGTCACCTGCCGTGAAAATAAAGGAATCCTCTGTCTGCAACAGCTGGGTCGGCACTATATAGCAGAGTGCACTGGCGTTGCCGGCTAACTCCCCAATACGGGGCTTGTGTCCATGCGCCTTGCAATTCCTCAGATACAATGGCCCAGTATCATAAGTTGCACGAATAAGGAGGATTCCACTTATCATGGCTATCTGCCCGGACTGGAGAAGGGGCAAGGTAGGGGGTCTTTGAATAGCCATTCCGATGGTGTAGCCCTGGAAGCCAATGACCTTGCACATTACTACACAGCAGTCCCGACTAAGCAAAAATATCAACACCAATCATATGTGAAGAGGGAAGAGGTTCAACCCCCCGCAGAAAAGCATTATTAATGACGAGAGTGACTAGCCCAAACATGGTTTCTGTATCGCAGTCTGAAGCTAACCAAGTTTGATTTTCATGTCAAATAAACCGCGGGGCCCCTTCTAACTCAAAGTGCTAGAGTTGATATCACAGCTCACACGTGCGGCCCAAATGGTGATCATCCTGCCGGGCGAGAGGGAAAAAGCGGAAAGCAGAGGCACTGATGATCCCCGGGCACCCCACCCACCGGCCCCGAGAAACCCGGGTCTGGCGAATGAAATGCATTATGCTACCCGTCATAGCATTACACGGTATATAGCACAACTAAATGCAGTGCCGTACCTAGTACTATTGAAGCAAGAATAAGATATAAAATCTTCTTCGTCGTTCTTGATCTTTGGTTCGGTCAAATAGGACATGCGCATCAGAGATCACTCGGCAGTAGTGGTGGGTGGCCATGTTGGATGCGGCATCCCCCATAATATTGTCGGACACGTGTATGGCCACGCAGCCAATTACGACCAGAGGATGTTGTCTCAATAAGAGTGGCATAGAGCGGGTCTTCATCGTGCATGTAAGCCCCCTGGTTTCTCCTGGATTCCCTTTCAACACCATATCCACAGCGCCTCTGATAATATCATACTATAGTCTACTGCTAGCCATGTTTCCAGCTGTCTGTCGCAAGCAAACTGAGTATTGCTGATAGCGCTATCACTAATCAAGGGTAAAGCAAAAGCAGGGTATTGGGAGACAGCCAAGATCGTGAGATATTGAGAGAAGCGAAAGGAGCTAAAGGGGCCTTCAAGTTATAAGGGTAGACCCTAAGAGGAAAAAAGCGTAGAAGAGCTCGAAGGCCAGAGTGGATGGGAATGAAGAGTCCAGTACATATCCTCCAAGGGAGGTGCAGGCAGGGAAAAGTGGTGATGTTTTCGTAGTGTTGAGATGTTCCCAAAGTGACAGTAACCTCCAGTATGAGGAACATAGAGGATATAGAGTATGAGTGAATCAACCATGAAAGTACTCGGTCTTATATAGACCTCTTCTCACAAGGCCAAACCATATGACCCACAATTGCAAGTTGCGGAAATATATTTTAGATGTTTTTTTTGGATTCCTTCTGTGATAGATTTCATCTGCAATTTTAGCAAGTGATCGACACACAGTATGTAGGCACGGGAGTAGCAACAACTCAGAGACTTCTCTTCTCCCCAGAATCCACCCATATAGGATTTCAAATAGGAGCACATATACTGGGAGAGGTTTAAATACATCCCCTATATAATATTATAGTAATTTCCTCCAGATAGACACGTCGTGGTATGATAGTAAGCTTCCTCGACAGTGCCCATCGCTTAATTCGGCACTATAGATATGAAGTGAAACACTAAAAGAGTAAGTTAGCTTGGTGCGCTCAGGTTAGAACAAATAGGGCAGTAAAATCTCATGACATGGGCTCCAACCTCTAGTATTGCACATTTCCCAACATTAATGCTCAGATAACTAACCTAAGGCTCCTCAAGCTCTCGTTGTCTAATCAAACCGCTCTAGCACACTCAACAGTACGATAACGTAGGATCTCAAGTAATTGAACCGCATGCTGGGTAGCCCAAAAATTTATTCCTAGGAAAGGGGCGAAAAACATAGCAAAAGGTTTGTTGTTCGTTGCCTCTGAAAGATAGGGGGGAACGAAAAAATGTTCCAAACCCTAACAACTTGAACGATATAACGCACACGTACAATCATTCTGGATTTTGTGGTATTGTTGGACGCGTGAACAGACTCGTGGTGCTCGAGGACGGTAGACAGCGCAGACACCCGCAAACACGCGGCGTTGATTCTTTGTCACGAATTCATTGGCATTCATGGTATCATAGGTGGAGTATTTAAACGGCCAAGTACCGTACCGCACACGAGCACGAGCATGAGTACCGTACTCGAGTACGAGTACTTGTGCAATGGAGGTGCCACCTGGTGAGACCCGAGATTAGCGCCGTAAGAATTCCATAATCCTCTCGACGAACGAATTTGACCTCGCAAGCGAAAGAGGGCTCAATTGATGGCACAAAGGTTGCAGCGCCAATCAAAGGATCAGGGCGGGAGAGCTAGCATAGCTTCATGCCTGTATCCACATGGTACCGCATGTTAAGCCCCTCTCCCTCTCGCCCTTGCCTGAGCAAGATTTCTCAGATTGCACCACGAAATGGGCTCTTAATCGCAGGCGCCGAACTGGCGAGTGGGCCCAGGGTGCATGGAGCCCCCCAGCGGCTCGGAGACTGGAAATATCGTTGTTGGGTCACTATAACTATTGACTACTCGGGTACTGTACGACAGGGTGTACTTAGTTAACTACCGGCACCGATGCTCGAGTACTCGAGTACTGTACTCGGGCAGTTGATTGTTGTCGGAGCTCTTTTTAAAGCTCACAAACCAAAGATGCCCAGACAACTTGGCGCTAGGGATCTGTACGAGTACCGATACTTTGGCGGACATTGACATTAAAGTGTGCGGACAAGTTGCTCATGATATTCGTCAGTGCTGTGTTCGTGTCTAGGTGTCGATAACCCAATTGCTCACACCGAACAAAGATGGGAACTTCCGGAGGCGAAGTGAAATTCCCTGAACCCGGACCTCGGCAGCTGCCACCTGGAAGCCTAAGGCTCAAAAAGAGACAAATGCACCAAATCGAGTCCGATGGTGGGAGGGAAAGGATAACTTGGTAGATAGGGAGTAATTCTGACAAACATGGCCAACAATCAAGCGAAGAGACTTCAAATCAAGCACTGGTAAAATGGATGGCGGTTATTGGTTTACGTGGTGGGGTTTCTTCCGAACTGCATTCTATCCTCAGTGGAAAAAGCAAAAGCATAGTTAAACACTCAGGGACGCCTTAACTCCCCTCAGCCGTGAAAACACTAGAAAAAGTCCCTCCACCACTTTCCCCTCCTCCCATCTCCCTTTCATCACGATATTCCTAGAATTCGCCCCTATTTACTCTACTCTGTTATCCGGAAACTTTCCCCCAACGATGGATCCTACACAGTATTTACCGGGAGGAGAAAGATGGAGCCAGGTCCAGCATGTTATGCAAACAACTTCCGTGACCAGAAATAGGGCTGTTGCTGCATTAAAGGTGGGCCCGCCCTTATTTGCTGGAGGGGAAATGACTGATGTGGGTGGTTGCTGGTAGGCATGTCGAAATGACACTGAAGCGGCGATAAATATGCTCGGGACAGTATTTGCTACTCGTATACGCCCTGCTTTAGTTAGTTCCAACGTCCACAGACTTACAGTTCTTGGAACCACCAGAGACAAAGGCCAACCCCATGCCAGGGACATCAGCACCAAAGAACCCCCCAGTGCGTCCCAGGCAAAATAGCAACGAATCTCCGGAGCTTTTTGTGCCCAATGGTGGATTACAGACCGCCTCGCCAGCTGACACAACAGCTACCCGTCGCGATACCGAGGCCAACAACCCATCAGAATCCTCGGATAATAGTGCCCGGCGTAATAATAATAGTAATGGTGTCGGGAGCGTTAACGGCATTGGAAATAGTAATGGCGTGGAAAAGAGTAATGAGGTCAAAAAGAGTAATGGTGATGATCGTGAGTAGTCTAATTGTTTTGCATGAGCGACTAGGAAGTAACTTTAGTAAGCCAACCCCCCACCATACATGGCAGAGGATACCCAAGCAGATCCCGTTCAAGGTATGCTAAGACCCTGCTGGCTTGTATATTAAATCTCGCTCCAAATTAACAAATTAGGCACTCAAGGAAGTCAAGATGATTCAGCGGAGTCGAGCCACCCTGAATGGGATTTTAGCCTGCCACCCGTCACCAGTGGTGTTGGAGAATTCCGACCGGAAGAGGGGATGATATTGAGCTTTTCAATGGCAAGGCTTGTTGTTGGTCTACAGCAGGGTATCGATGACAGTAAACTCATTCAGTACTTTTCATATTATCGGCCGGACACTGTCTCGCGGAGCATTAACAAAACCGTATCGGGATACCCTGGAATTTTTTACGCAGTCGCGACCAATGACGAGAAATTGATAAGGACCTGGATAAAGTATGGGGGAGATCCCAATGCCGTGGAGAAGACACATGGATTTCCACTTCTGGCGTTCGCCATTTTAAATACTCTCAATGTTCACAAAGACACTACGATAATGACCACCACGCTCCTTAGTTTGGGCGCGGATGCTAGCGTTATTCCAAGAGCCTTCTTTACACCATTTCTACAGGACCCACCAGTGGAAGGTCCAGACCCACGAACAGTAACGGATATAGACGAGCCGAAGAAGAAATGGTGCAAACGGTACATCTGGCCATCGCTCGCCCGAGTAACCAATATCTCACAAAGATACTTTCTAGAAAAGACCATCAAGGATAAGCCGGCATCCGCACGTCAAAACCAAGTAGCTCTGGCGCATAATGCGACGGAGCTGTTGGGAATATCATACTTCATGATTGGACAGGCGACTGCCGCAAGCTCTGTTATTAAGAAGTTTCTCACCCACCTTGCGCTACCGACCAGTAAACCCTTAGTGCTTGTCTTTGCCGGACCTAGCGGCCACGGGAAAACGGAGTTAGCAAAGCGCCTTGGTCAACTCCTGACACTAGAACTCGAATGCGTCGATTCCACAGAGATCAGACGCGAGTCTGATCTGTTCGGGCCTAAGCAGCCATATATGGGATATGAGAAAGGCTCCCCGTTAAACAATTTCTTAACACGAATGAGCGGGAATCGAGCGATCGTTTTCCTGGACGAGTTCGAAAAGACAACGCGAGAAGTGCAGAATGCCTGCTTGATTCCTTTCGACGAAGGTATGAATCTCACCCAAGTTGTGCTCTCACACACATCACTAACTGGCCAAAAGGGAAGTACGTCGACCGAAGAAACCGGGAAGCTGTGGACTGTTCAAAGACAATCTGGATCATAGCAACGAACGCGCTAGATCGGAAAATCGTCGATTTTTGTGAAAAGAACCCAGGCGTCCTCACAAACGACGATCAAGATAAACATGCACGACTAATGACCGACTTGGAAAAGACCCTGAAGAAGCAATTAAAACATACTTTCGGAGTATTTCCCTCCTCTGCCCTTGCCACATTTTTAGACCCAAAGACATACTAACCCCCACCCCCAAAGAACCCCTTGTCCGGTAGAATTTCAGCAGTCCTCCCCTTCCTCCCTTTCTCCCTCGGCGAACAAGCAGTAGTGGCACACAAATACATCCTCGAACTGAAACACAAAGTCCTGACACCTGTGAACCTCTCCTCGGGGAAACTGGTCGGGAGAGTACTCTTGCACATCAAGAGCGACGGTGCCGTCTGCAAAGCTGTGTCAACGGAAGGGTATGATCCGGACCAGGGTGCGCGTTCGCTGCAGACTGCGGTCAAGACACGTATCGAGGAGGAGCTAGTACATACATATTTGGAAGAAGACGAGGTTATTTCTGAGACGCAGCCTCTCGCGGATTATACGGTAGATATTCAGCAGGATGGGACGTTGTTGATATTTAAGTCTACGGGGGCGGAGAAGTCCTTCGCGGATTAGACTTTTTGGGGTTTGCTTTTCTGGGAAGCTTTCGGTAGCGACGATTGGATTAATATGATACAAGTTTGGAGTCTCTTGGTAATGTAGGGGATCACTGTTTTGGGTTGACTTTGACCTCAATATATCCAAATTCATGTCGGCACACTCGATAGGGTTAGGGGAGTCGCGCTCCACTCAGGGGGTTTTGGAAACAATACTTGTAATAATTTACGGCTGTAAATGGTTCGTGCAATAGGAGGGGATATTGTGATGACAAGATATGGGGGTATACGGTTCTGTTAGGAGCGTACATCATGATTTGATGAGTCCGGCTTCCACCATGGTGAACCTATTTCTTGTCATAATCTGCCACGATCTCTCCAACCACAGCTCCTGAAGGACGAAGTCAGCGGATTCCTTGAAGTTTCTTGCAAGCGTGAACCTCTGAGCTCACCTTTACAGACTACTTTGAACGAAATCGCCGCTTCAAAGCTCATTTCGAGCGCGTAGTCAACCTTGTAGTAAGACCCTGCAGAACTTTGTACCATTTCCCAGGTCCCCAGCGGAAAGGAGGTTAAATCTACCTCGATACCAGCTAGAACGGAGCATTCTATAATGCATGTTAGCCCCCTAGAGGAAAGAGTGGAAGGGGGGGGGGGTCGGGTGCAGTACGAGAGTTTATAAAGTCGGGAGCATCCCCGCTACTGGTATACGTGATGAGCTCTTCCGTGAAGCGAAGCTGTGCGGTATCGGTGATCGCGCGGTAGAAGGGGAAGTTAACCACCATCGAGCTAGAGAACTCGTCTCCCTAGCAGAAATTATCGGTAGAATTATTGCTCAACGGGTCGGGGGAAGTGCAAACTTACCCTTTTGACGTACCAGTTCATTCTCTGGGCACAGAAGTAGCGTTGTTCTACGTCACTCCATTCTCTATTGCAGGCGTTAGTTTTCTTTCACAAGCGGGGTATGGGTTTGGGGGGATACTTATGCTGTGCAGCTTCGTTTGCAAAGTCGCCAACTTCGTGAATCTCTGGTTCCCAAGTTTGTCTATACTCAATTCCGTAGAAGTTTCTAATCTTGCGAGTGCTAACTATATCGCCTTGTAGTCCGCGTAACAACGCTCCTCGAACTACAGCAGACCACCTTCACCCATCCACAACGTTAGTAAGTCTTAAGCAAATCCAGAAGCATCAAAATATGCACATACGCATTCACAGGCTGAATAACATCCGTTCCTTCCCATAATGGATTGCCTTCAATCTTCCTCCTCAGATACTCACTGCTTCCGAACCCGCCCACCAGCAAGATTGCAGAGACCTTATTTTCACCCGGCAGCTCGGAGACAGCTTCGATCTGCTCTGCTATGAGCATGACGATGCGATCAATGACTGGGTCGAACACCTCCTCCAAATCCTTTTGCCTGATAACCAGGCAGCCGTCTCGTACACCTGATTCTTCGCTGTCCGGGATACCGGCAGGCACTGCACTTGAGGTTAGTGCTAAATAGGGCCCTAAATGTAGGGAGTTGATTAACCTTCGATAGTGTACTCCTTCTCATCTTCGAGTCCATGACCAAAGTCCGTTTTGACTTCTTCGTTGAAAGCTCGGTGGATCTGGTAGGTTTAGAATATGGTTCTTTGGGGAACAGAAAACACACCTCCGTCATTCCTTCGAGATATGCTACCCTTGGAAGTGCATCTAGATATTTACCGATTTTCTTTGCGACGAAGTCTTCAAATCTTCGGTTTAGGTATACAGATCCGCAGAGGCCCCCTGTGCCTAAGGTTGCCTCCTCAACTTTAAGGACCGGTTTGGTATCCAAGACTCTATAGGTAATAAGATCCTATGGTCATCGAATGAGCCGTGATACAAAATAATAAAGGCACCGACTAATTAAGCTCTACTTACCACAGTTCCTCCACCAGCATCACAGGTCAAGAATATAGTCCCCTTCTTAATTGAATATTCGGGTAGCTAGTCAATGTCCTGTAAATTATACCATCCCACGAGTATACTCGGTAAGCACGCTTACTGTAGTAAATGTGTATACCGCCGCTGCTTCAGGCTCCGTGATCAATGAAACCTCTCCTGCAGAGCAGAACCCAGCATCAACAGCGCACTTTAAGGTGTCGCTCTTGGACCTATCCGACCAGACAGCTGGTACGGTCAAGATGTACTCAACTGGGGTTTTATCCACGAATTCTGCCTTTCGGTCAATCCATTGGTCTTATACAAGGCTACTGAGTTTACCTTTAGTCCAATCGGCAATCATACGATCGGCTGCTGCTTCGCAAATGCCCTTGAGGAATAAAGTAATTCCCTCGGTCAATGTCCTATCTGGTGGAAGACGGCCAATTCTTGCTGTAAATTTTGCTAGAGATTGGGCCGATTGAATCTGGGTAGGGTCCAGATACCTACTCCCATTGTTAGTTACAGCTAGGAAAAAGGATTTTAGGATATAAAGACCTACAATTTCGAAAATGATATTTTCTCGGGATCATTTTCTACCTGAAACCCCCACCTGAACCCACCAGGCGCCGAGGAGTCAAATTTGAACTCCCTAAAGCAATTAGCTGTGCGTTTCTCGGGTCGTAAGGTTAGCTTACGAAGGAACTTTTTGGGAGCTCTGGTTCCCTTGTCCGGGCCAGTGATCCTCGATGATTTCTACATCCACCTCAGAAGGCTTCTAGATCAGCATCCTTGTTCCAAGGCAGGATCTTGTTACGGACCTCCATGCCCGATTGGTAGTAGGCGTAGGCAACCCCTGAGTATGTTGTACCAAAGTCAATTGCGCACTGTTTTCATTTAGTGTCAGGAGGGTAATCAATTGGGAACTCTAGGGAACTCACGATAATCTTTCCTTTCGCCATATTTCTTGAGTAGCGGAAATACTGTGATTCAATTTCAACCCAAAAACAAAGCACAACCTTACGGTATTTATGTCGAACCAGGCACTGTAGCACAAGGGATAGTACCACACTGTCTCAAAAAAAAGGCCTTCAGCCGCACACATAAAAAGCAAGCACTAACTCCTAGTTTTACTCACCCCCCCCGATTCGATGCTGGTTCGGTATTGAACTACTCAATAGCCTCTTTTGCATTCCCACTCTAGCAATCGGTTCATCAATCAGTTTATCAATTTATCAATTCGCCAATCAATTAATCCATTAGCCATGACCAATCCAGAGCAGAGAATTCTCGTGAGTAGCAAATCATTCCCGCGCTGAGTGAGAGAATCAAGTTAATTTGATGAAAGGTTGGAATATCACTTGGCTCAGGCTCCGCTTCCGCCGCGTTTTTGTTGTCGGGAAAGGTATTTCCCAGGCTCAAGAACTACCGTGAAGATTGAAACTGGACTGATGAGATAAGAATACAAACACTCAACCAACGGTGATAGTTGGCTATCCAGGAGCAGAAGATCCAAAATGTGCTCTCGTGCCGGTAAAATTTAGGCCAGCAATCGACGGGTTATCCGAGCCATTATGGGGTTACCAACTCAAACCGGACGAGAAATGCGAGCGGTTGCTGAGTTTGTATGTTCCCTAAGCTAAGGGTTTTAGAAATATTTTTTTGATTCCATAGCTTAGGAAAGTAGCAAATAACTTGGGGTCGGCCACAGAACAAAATATCCTGGAAGAGTTGAGCGTTAAGAACGGTGGTTTTACCACCCACGGAAGCTGGAGTTTGGATAGGGAGACAGATCAGAAGAAATTTGATGAAGAGCATCTCTTAGGATTTTTGAAAGCAATAAAAGCACACATTATCAAGAAGATTGCTTTGGCTTTTGGCGCTGGTATTTATCATCCTTCCCGTCTTCAATACGCGGCTAATGTGCAACAGAGGCATCACAAAAGATCCCAATACAGTTAATCATAACAATACCTCCTTGGTGGACAGATACCATCTCTTCACCTTTCGAGGCCCTTCTATCAACCCCTGAGAACCTCTCTACAAAACTACTATACGAACCAGAAGCGTGCTTTGCCCATTATCTTTCTCGCACGAGGGGTGTAAAGATAGCCAATGGGGAGTTATTGACAGTATGCAATATGGAGGAGGAAATGATTACTATTAGCCATTATTCAACGGACTCTGTGATGCCTGTGATGGAGCTGGTTCCGAAACGATGTGATGTCCTTTTGAGCGGTAGTAGTGATGTTGGCATGAGGTTTGTCGAATTAATGGAGAGGAGGTTGGAGGGCACAATTAAAGAGTTGGGAGTTGAAGCCGATGAAGTTATTGCTCAACTAGATAAGGTAGGGATAAAACATCTCGGCAAGATTTTTCATACTGACTGGTTTTTAGATGAAAGCCACTTTTATAGACAAGGTATTATCGCTCCAGCCACAGACGAGTCATAACTAATCACTCACTTAGTTCCTTCCAAAATTTGATGGGAAGAAGCCATACAAATTCCGGTGTAAGAACCACGAATTTCCCCAATTTTTCTCCCATAATATAATTGACGCTTTCAAGTGCCCTGGACCAATGCCCCTGACTCCCCGCCCTACATAGTGTCGTTGACGATGCACCTCACCGTCGATGATCTGGTGTCACTATTCGAGCCAAGCTTTAAGAAGATCTATGACTATCTCAAGCTTATGGCTGACACGACTAACAAGAAAGTATCTATCTTATTTGCAGGACCGCTAAGTGTGTGTCCATTTTTACAGAATTATATTCAGGATTACATCAACAGGAACAGTGATAAAATGCAAATATTAAAAACAGCTGACGGGTATATACTCTCTTCTGAAGTTGCGGGGAAATGCTAATGCAATACTTGGATAGACATACCTCAGGAGCTAGGGGAGCAGCACTAGCGGCGGATAACAATGTTAAAAAGCATATTATAAATGTCCGCGGCAGGACAAATGAAGTCAAAGCCTTCCGTTGGGCGGGTTCTCGCCTTGAGTTTCTACAAGAGTTGGAAGATAAGCTCGAGATTCGTCGCCAAGCTTTATTAAGCGCAATCAAGCCTTCCCGTGAGATATCCAGGGAATATGTACGCTTAATCAAGGCTTATGAGAGACTGCTCATTGAGAGGATCCAACGACAAGGCTATTCAGCGCCCACGATAGCGGTCTTTAAGGCTATGGATCAGGTTCACCTAGACATGAAGCGGAGTGATAAGAGTAGGGAACTGCGAATGAGGTTCGAAGCCGGATATGTGGCGGAGAAGAAGGTGAGAGTTCGGGGACCCGGATTAAAAGCGAAGGATTTTGCAGCATTACTTGGAGATATAGAGGCCACCGAGTTTCTGAATGGGAGTCAACAAGCAGAGGTTCCTTCATCAAGTGTTCGCCCTCTAGCAAGCCCTTCCGAGGCTCAAAGCAATACGAACCAGCAATCATCTGGCTCACTGCCTTCAGGGATACCCCAAGCTCCACCCTCCGGACCAGAAAATCCGGCATCACCCGCAGCCAGGGCCCCGGTATTCTCTATCCCCTCCACACAACCCGCTCCCCCATCATTACTCCCTGCGACTAGAAGGGCTCCTGTGTTTTCAGTGCCGCCGGTCTCGGCACCGACACCAGTCCTGCCCCCAGCCCCACGTCCATCTCCCTCTCCACCAATTCCTAGAAGGGCCCCACTACCACCACCAGTTGAAAGGAGGGGGCCTGTGTTCGCTGTCCCAGCGATGCCTCCAACTCCAGCCCCCACACCACCGACAGTTATTTCACCTGCCCCACCTGCCCCACCATCTTCTCACCCAGTGAGAGCTCCAGTATTCTCAGTGCCACCGATGAATTCAGGCCAAGCGCCGCCAACAAGGAGAGGCCCCCCGGTTCATTCAGTGGCACCCATTACTCCTGCACCCCCCACCCCGGTTCCACGGGCGCCAAGAGTGAGAGGTCCAGTATTTGAAGTGCCAGTAGTATCGTGCGAGCCACCTCCTTATGAACCCTCCGAGATCCCCATACAGCCTCCTGTACGGGCGAGAACTCCTGTGCCGCCAGCCGCACCTACGGGTGCAGGGGTACGTGATCCAAGGTTTGCAGTGCCAACAACGGTCCCATTACCTGCGGGAGGGCCACCGGGTCCACCCTCTTTGGGTGCCCGTGCTCCAGTATTCTTGGTCCCGGCAGTGGCGCCTGGACAATTGCGGGGTGGCCATGTTCCTCCGGCTGCCCCAACACCTTCTGGGGTGGGAACCCCATCATTTTTTGCTGTCCCTACAGCTTCGCCTCCGCCAACAGCCCCACCACCAGCGACCGCGAGAGCACCAATTCCGGCCCCAACTCCGCAAACTAATGAAGCAACACCAGCACCTCCTAACCCTTTACCTTCTTCGGTACCCCTCTCGCCTCTTCCAACGCCGGCTCGTGCTCCGCCAGCCGGAGGTGTTAGACTCCCGGTATTTGCGGTGCCGCCTGTGGTTCCCGCCGTAATGCCAACTCCGACCGAGCCAACGGGTCCGAAAGGCCCAGACCCAGAAGATCCGATGGAGCCCAATCCAGAAACACAACCTCCGAGGAAGGAGGTAACAGATTCCCCCCAACATCGATCACCAGTCCCTTCGGCGGGGCAAGTTTCGGTAGCTAAAGAGGAGACAATGGCCAGTTCTCCCCACGTACCTGCCACTTCCCCACCCGCACATGGCGAAGGTATCACAAATTCCGTAGTGACACCTTTGTGCGCTGCAATTACCGCTGGTAGTGCGGATATTGTCGATCAGCTCCTTGAATCCGGCACGTCTCCTCACTCACTCGTCCGGGACACCCTTTCTGGTCTGCACCTCGCCGCGTCGCTCGGCCATAGTGAGATTGTGATGATATACCTAGGCGCCGGAGCAGATGTTAGTTCTACGGATGCCGCTGGTAACAGTTCGCTACATCTCGCTGCAAAAAACGGGCACACTGTTGTCGTTGAAATCTTATTGCAAGGTGGAGCAGAGATGGAAGCTGTTAACATGGCCGGGAACTCGAGCTTGCACGAGGCAGCAGTCGCCTCGCAGACAGAAGTGGTGCGGCTGTTTCAAGAAAAGGGCGCAAAGTTTGACAGTAAGAATCACGAGGGTAGAACAGTGTTCTTGGATGCTGCAGCAACAGGGTGTAGTGAGGTTTTAACGCTGCTGATTGAAGCGGGAGCTGATGTCAAGACCTCTGATGCGGCGGGTGATTCCGCACTTCATCTCGCGGCTGCTGCTGTTGGCGGCGAGGAGTTGCTTTTAATGCTTCTAGATCTTCGTTTGGACCCTTCAGCCAAGAATTCACTGGGAAAAATCCCATTGCATTATGCCGTCTCCGGCAGAAACGAACTAGCGATCAGGGTTTTACTTGAAATATATCTCGAAGAGACACCAGCAACCAGTTTCTTTCCGGAGCTTCCACAAAGGAAGTGTCTACTATTTGAAAATTGGTGCGCAAACGAAGCAAAGACCGCCTTATTTTCTTCTCTTAAACCAACCCCACATCAATCGATCGATACTTTAAAAACGGCCCTTCGATGGGCGGAATATAAGAACGACAGGACAATTGCTTCCTTGATAGTCGATAACATATTCCCGCTTATTCCTAATGACCCAGATCCTACATATGTTCTTTCAGCGTTGTTGCATTGGGTGGCAGAAGAAGGTCTCAAGTTAGTTCTCAGGGTACTACTGGAGAAGGGGGAGCCGAAAGCGGACAAGTTTGGCTCAACACTGCTACATAAAGCTTCATTCGCCGGTCACGCTGCAATTGTAAGTTTCCTTTTGGGGAGATTCACAGATCCCCAAGTTCGATCAGCAGCCCTTTTCATAGCCTCCTGGAGAGGCCATGAACCCATCGTGAACCAGCTCCTAGACATAGGCGTTGATCTTGATTCCAAGAATGAGGATGGGCAGACAGCTCTCCATTGGGCTGTTATCGCAAGTGACATGAAAAGCGCGTTGCAAACCCTCAACGCACCAGGAACACGGCAGCGGCCGAAGAACAGAAAAGTCAACATCGGGATGGTTAAGCTTTTAATAGATCGAGGGGCAAAGGTCAATGAGCGGAATGGTGTTGAGCAGACACCTTTGCACTGGGCAGTTGTTAGAGGAGACCTCAAGGCCATCGAGTTGCTTCTAGAGAATGGAGCGGATCTAAAAGCGAAGGATGATGAGGGGGCGGATGTGATTGAGTGGGCAGCCAATTATAGCGAGACAGATGAGGTTTACAGGCTTGTTAAGAACTGGGAGCAGAGGTAGTGCCCTAATGGGGATTGTACTGGGTTGGTTGCATGGTGGCGTTTGGGCTGATTCGGAGATCGGATAGCTTGTATTTTGATGGAAGGTTGGCGAGCAGTTATTGCGATTGTACTCGTACGTGATCTTTTCATGTTAGCGTTTCGAGGAAAATACAATTTATATTCATGCTTTAGCGGGTAGGCACAGATACCCGGGGAGGTGCCATTAGATAGATTTTGACTTCTCGGGACGGCAGGCTCTCTAAGAATGGCTCCCGCAAAATATTTTTTCTCCTTACGCTTGTTCGAGTTTTAGATTCGAAGTTTACATTGACCTTCAGGAGAATGGTCAATATCAGTTAATAGGTTTACTTAACTGGAGGAGTACGGACCCTTGTGATACAAGATTCTGGAGGGTAGACTGATAGTATTCGATACGCTTGATCGTGATGGACCTGATTGACATGCGCCAGGCCAGGACCTTTTCCTTCCTGTAGCCTATGGGCACTGAATCCGGTCCCGGGCAAACTCCACCACCTTGCCCATCGGCGTGCCATAAACTCGAATAATTGAGCCAAGTGTTATGTCGTTGGAACAGCTTCCTCTGGTATCATAAAGTTTGGTGCTTTTTTCGCTTTTCATCTCTCTGGGCCCAGCTCTTTTATTTTCTTTTATTTTCTTTTCTTTGCTATACCGTAAAAACTCGAATAAGCGGACCATGTGCCAGGACGTTGGAGTTGCCTCTCTTAGCAAGGTCTGGTGTTTTTTTATTTTTTATTTGTCTCGAAGATCAGGTCTTTTGGTGTGTTTTTCGCCCTTTTCCAGGAGGAAGTTTTGGACTACCTAGCACATGGTCCGCTTATTCGAGTTTTTACGGTATTTTCCTCCCCTTTTCCAAAGTGCCGGTACAAGTAGGGAATTCTCGACAACGACACGGTTGGATCAATTGCCTCCCCCACCAAAAATAACATTAGCAAATCCCTTCCCGGCGCCTTGTGTACCGGCATTGTCGTACAAGACTCAAGCCCTGCCTCCCGTTATCAACCTTCACAAGCGATTCCAAGAGACCGAGCCAGTCCGCAATGTTTACCAACATCCCATCCTACCACCCCACAGGTCTCCCCTTAACTCTCCTCCCCATCCCTCCAGTTACTTCCCGCCCCATCTTAAAATGTTCCTCACACCGCTGCTATTCCTCTTGTTGACTCCCACCATCATAGCGCAAACCACATCCTCGAAGCGCGGCCTTGTGCATATCCCCTCGAGCGACCACCCCGGTGATGACAGCATATGGATAACCCCACCCACCACTCTGACATGGTATTATAACTATGGCTCCCGTCCCTCATCGTCACTCTCTTCGGGCAACCTCTCGTTCGTACCGATGCTCTGGGGTGACCACAGTAACACTTTCGTTGACGACGTCCGCGGGCAGAAGGGTGTGAAGTGGGTTCTTGGCTTCAACGAACCGGATATGGGGAGTAATGTGGGCGGGAGTAACATTAGGCCTGAGAGAGCGGCGGAATTGTGGAAGAGGGATATAGAGCCCTTGAAGGGGGATGGAAAGGAACTGGGGGCCCCCAGTATTAGTGGGAGTCCGACTGGGATGAGGTGGTTGAAGGAGTTTGTCCCCCTATCTCCTTTTAACCGGCTCATCGGATGGATGGACGGCTAATTAGAGATGGTTGCGCCATGACAGATTTTTCAAAGCATGCAATGGATGCTCAGTAGATTTCATCCCGATACACTGGTACGGGAATTTCGAGGGGTTCGCATCTCACGTTGGCGAAGTTCGCGCAACATTTCCGAATAAGACCATATGGGTTACAGAGTTGGGGTGGGCGGATCAACCGCTGTTTGTGTCCCTCCTCCTTGCCTTACCCCAGTCATTCGATCACAATTAATCATTCTCACGACAGTGCCTCTACTCAGAGTTTCTTCAACGCCACCCTCAAGTATCTTGACCGTCTGGACTACGTTACTCACTACAGCTGGTTCGGAAGCTTTAGGAGCGATGTTAGTAATGTAGGGCCTAACGGAGCGATGCTCAATAGCGCCGGGAAACTTACGGATATTGGGGCTTGGTATCTAGGGCGTCAGGGAGAGGGGATAAAACCTGACACCAACAACTCCGCAGCAAGGGTCGGAAGGGGGGATTGGGTGCTTTGGAGGATTGTTTACTTCATAATTAGCGTCCGGGCTCTTTAAACGGAATAGTTCACTAGATAACCGTGCTGGGGGAATAACAGCTAATTTGGTAGGGATACGAGTTCCCTATTTCTTCCAGCGATTATCCGGGTTATCAGTTGATGGGGAAGCCCGGGAATTCGAAAGGACCTCGAGTTCGTGAAGACTATGACAGTTAGGTGAGGGGTCTGGGTATGATACCTCATCATGCAAAGCTCCTTGTTCGAAGCTCGAACGCCTTGAAACCAAGAGATGGGGGTTCTTGACAAGTGCACATCCGAATAATAGCATAAGCCAGGAGGTTTCTGGTTTGTCTGCCTACTACTCTGACTCCGGGTCCGCTAAATTACCATATTACCCGAATTCCTCTTCGTGGGTGCAATGATGCTTCCACAGGGGACTCCTATCATTCAGCTACTCACTGTATCTCACTCGTGATAGCCTTTACCGTACTCGTTGCTCCGTAGCGCCCCTGTGAACGTGACTTGTCTCTGAAACAGAGACATAGTTCTGAGACTTCAACGGGTTTATATTTGCTCATAGATGACAATACAATAGTCACGTTCACAGACAACTATAAAAAGTTTGTGATCATCATGACGATTGAGAATACCATATACTTATCATACCTCAAGCCAAATATGGTTCTTCCTTTGAAATTTGTGGGTTCTCGGCACAAACAGTAGCTATAGGTCTAGGGCCACCCCCATCATCATTCTAGTCGATAGCTTCTATCAAAGGATTCAAGTGAGGAAAGTGCCATCACCGTATCATGCCACTATTAAAACGTCCAGGTGGAAAACGAAAAGACAAATTTATCATAGGAACAACCTCACCCGAAAAACCTTCTACATCCCCCCGCTTTGGTGGCGAACTGTACTCGTACACACCCGACAACTTTCGCCAGGTAGCAAGAAGCCCTGTGAATTTCCCTAGCCTCTCGTGTGTTGCATGTTGCATTACCGGTATTTCAATGCCTCCCAATCGCCCCAAGGGGCTCCAGCCCCTCCTGGAGATATTTTCCGGAAAAGAGTACTTCCGGTCTAACTTTTTTTTTTCCTAGCTTGGTTTTTGATTCTTGATACAATTGCCTGAGAATCAAAAGACACTCCGGTCATTTGCGCGGGTGTATCTCCTACTAAATAGACTAGCTTATAAGTCAAGCTAAACGTTTTATCAAGCCAGTTTATGATACCACTCGCCGCGTCTCTCTGGGAGCGCTTTTGCTGGTGCTTGCTGACTAGCTGGACGGGCTTCAATTGCTCTAGAGCGCCTAGTCACGCCAAACGTGCCGGATTTTATTTTTCCTAATGAACAGAATCCCACGCTTTGAATTCCCACGATTAACAATATCATCGCCACCACTGCCCCCCCCCCCCCCAGTGACATTAGTACTGTGTTTCTGGGTGCACCGATATCGGCATGTTCAGTGTAGGGCAATCTTATTTGCTAAATGTTCCAGTCTGTTGCCCCTGGGCGTATTTTTTGGGAAGGAGTGGGGGGCCCGGGCCTTATGCCCATGAAATCCTTTCTGGGGGGGTAGCCCCAACCCTGAGAAAAGGAAAAGTGACCAAAAGGCCGTTCCTTTCTAGAGAACTCCTTATACTTTGCTTTATCGCATCGGTGATGTGATATTTCGGGGAGTTTAGGACGGGGCGGTGTGGGCGAAGGATCCGGTGGGGCATTGGGTGATAGACCATGATGCCCAACGCCTGTGGTAGTTATTGATGAGGTATCATTTCATATAATATCATGTATGGAGGATGTTGACCAACGCCCTATTTACTAGCTATCTTATATCTAGGCATTTTCGCTTGATGTAAGGGTCCTAATTATAGCTGTTTTTTCTCTGGTCCGAGATTTGATCCCTGGGCTCAAACTAATAAATCTATTACTTAAGCCCCAGGAAGCCTCGCTCTCGTATCACACATGAAACCAAGAGATTTATTAATTATTATCATACCCGGAAGCCATGAGGATCACGTTAGCCCAGTCGAACAATTTCGGTAGCTCTAAAAATCTTATATATGAAACTCCCCACAGTAACATTCCAGTTTATTCCGTATATTACAAGGGCTATCTGTCCGTTTGCCGGACATATAGTCCCAAGAACTCAAATAATCGAACTGTGTGCTATGTGCTATTAAAGCACAGTACAAGTGCAGCACTAATAGTATCATACCGGTATTTCATTGCTTCCTAATTTAGGAAGGGAACGAAATACACGGCAAAAGGAGAACTGTCCACCTCTCCGAGAGATATAAAAAAGCAGTAGACCCTATTAGAGGAGGCGACTTGAGCCACATGGCAATCAGTTCCGTATTCTTGATCAAATGCATATTTGCTAACTAGCGAGACTTTACCAACCTGGCTTCACCCTGACAGCATTGATTTCCATGAGGCGGTTAAACACAACATAGAGACCCATCTATCTATCTATCCCCCAGTACTGTACTGTGCCAGCGCTTTTCCGTGGCCGAAGTTGAGGAATCGGACAGAACAGGAGCGACCGAAACCAAACCAAAATACCTTACAGTACAATCAATCAAAACGGGTTGAAGGCCGCCCTGCAACACCTCCTTCACAGGAGAAAGAGTAGACCGAAAACAATCCAACACAACAGCAACGTGTGGATCAACGCTGCCCCCCCCCCGCGGGCCAAAGCAAAATCACCACCTACTCGACTACAGAGGAGGTAGAGGAGGTAGAGGCGGCAAGAGTCCTAGGACTGTGTACGGTACTGCAGAGTACCTCCTCTTGCCTGCAGAACCTGGCCCGAGTGCACATGGGCACTGTACGAGTACTGTACTCGTACGTTTCTGCGGAAAGGAGACAATCACAAATTCCCACAAAATATAATAAATAGTCATCAGACTATCTTATCTGATAGAGTACCTTCTAATTGTGTTGGAATATATATGATTTTAAAATCCGAGCTTTCTTTCCAAGAGTGTTAAACTAAAAAAAAAAGCTTCTCCCTTTCATAGAACAATTCCTGAAGGTTGAAAGTACCATTAAAATATTCAAACATTTTTAAGAGGGAAAAAAAGTTGTTACAGGGACACAAATCTTACAACAGAGAAGATATAAAAAAAAACCTGTTGTGTTCCCGCAATATCGTACTTTTCTACTTACGGTACGTATCATACTGAGATCGCTTGTTATGGTATATATTTGCTTCTTTGATCAGATTTGGCATCCAGGACTGCTTAAGTTCCTGTAGCATTTCCAGTTAATTGTTCATCTTATTTGTTTAGACTTTTCACAGCTTGTTTATTTGGTATTCCAAGTGAAGGAATGGCCGTGTATACCGATGGTCAGAAGGGAGGGGTTCCTTTTCTAGCTGTTGTATGATACCTAGTATCATACTTCGAACCTCCCTACTAATGGCGTGCCAAGCTACACAAGTTCCAAAAGGTATAGTGCCATACTGGATCCCTCCTTCTTCCAGTAAGTGAAGATTTATCGCTAGGCACTTCTTGTCATGGATAGGATTAAAAGTTCGCAGGAGAGTGTTTAGAATCAAGGAACCATAATGTCACCGAATAATTTTTCCATGATATCTTGGGGCTCCCAGAGAATTTTCGCTCAGAGTTGTTGGCGGGAAGGGAGGCTTTCGGATGAAAAAAGTGCCGGGGGTGAAAGGTTTTTCTGCTGCACGGCATTTATATACTTCACTATCATACCTAATGATGTGTTGTATCCTTAAGTAAGCACCTTGCCGAAACTATGGCCACTATTGGGCCCTGTGTGTCGTGGTGCTCACGAGTTTATCACTTGAGGTTTCAATTTTCAACCCGGCCGGGCACGAAAGTTGCGGAGAGACGGACACATCCGCAAAGTTCACATAATCTTCTAAGCGGTGTAATGCTAGACCTTGGAGATGCTTCGCTAGCCCTCCCTTTCAATGGTCCACCGGCGATAAACCCTTTCACAATGCCCCTAGATGCATACCCGGAAGCAGTTATCTGGGGAGCTCTTGGAGCTCTACTGTTGTTAATGGGTTTTCCTATTGAGGGGGGGCATGGGGAATTTACGGACCTGGGTGTCCTTACGAGTAGGGCGTGAGCATAAGTCTGTGGAAATCTGGTCGAAATTTGGTGTGTAATGCGAATGATCCAGATGAGTAGCAGAATTATGCCTAATTTTTGGTGAAGGAAAAGAAGTCTGTAGAACTCTTGGCGCGGTGGCTAGAGCAAGGACCGTTAAACGAGTGGGTGAGAAGGTCCTTGGTGTCAACCAGAGGAAGTTTTGCTCGAGTATCATACCGATACTATAGACTTACCCTTCATACCCGGTACTAGTACCGCACAGGACGAGCCATGGAGGTATGATACTAGCACTTGAGCCGGAATGTGTGAAATTCTAACTCTCGTTTGTTCCACGATACCGTCCGCAAGAGTTGGTAACCACGAGCCGAGTGTTTTGCCTAAGCAAGAAATATCGTCCTATTAAGATAAGCTTGTTTGCCACCCCGTGAATTGAGATGCCTGCCTTTGCAAATGACGAGGAGCCAAACAGCCCCTAAATTGTGGCACACCTGAGTGGGCTAGAGAGAATGACCGACGAGTGAAGTGCGGAGAAGGCTCCGACATTAGGGAGTTCCTCTTGAAACCTTGGCCCGAGTACAAACGCCCTTCTATACTTTCCAATGGTTATGATACTCCCATAGTCCCTAGTATAGACATATGGGCCTCGCACGGCGTATCCTCTACCTTCATGGACTCCGATGGCAACAACAGGAAGAAAATCGAGGAGTTCTAGGCTGTCTTTTTTCCAGATCTTACGATCAGGACTCTAAGCAGCACATCACCGCACTCGATAAAAACCATTTTGTTCGCCTCCTTCCAGCGAGAATTTCTTTTACAATCACTGGCTTATACCCAACACCAGAAAATATACCATGGCCTCAACCATCAAAGATAGGTTGAGAGTTCAAGCTATAGGCATTTCTTTCGGTAATCGCGTCAAGCACATCACGATCGCCAATAAAGCGGGAAAGAGAAGGGAGAGAAAAGGCCTCCAGAAATCTACGTTTAAGCTGCCAAAACTCATTCGCCGAGTGCTGACACAGTTAGCGACTCAAGTCCTACAAATCCGTAACGCGAACCCTACTGACAATTCACGCAAACATAGAAGACCGAGTTAAAACGCTTTCTGATACATTCATCCAGAGAGCCCCAAAATAATTGGTCGGAGCCCCACCTGCACCTCTCATTTTCTTTGGCCAACAACAGCTAACAGCTGCGACAACGGAAATCCCAACCCCCGGTGCGCAACCAGCTGTGCCCAACAGCATGGGAAAGGGCAACGAGACAAGCAGGTAGGCGAGTGATTCCGCATGACACTCGGAGCTGAAAAGAAGAGCACCCCCAGGCAAAATATCTTTAGTATCATAGTTGGGGAAATCGAGCCCCCACTCTACGCCATGGAGATAGATATCGGCACGGGAGAGTTTCCCATCGAGAAAGCGTCAAAAATAGCAATCAATCGATAGGCCTGATTCTCGAAGAACATTGAAATTTATTTTTTAGCCTACGACGGCGGTCTGCTAGTTTTTCCCCGTTGGAAGGAGGGGACTCGGGGGGGGAACTACCGTTCCGCATGTCCCCACCCACCCACAAGCGGTACTTGTGGTAACCCTAACCCTGCACGAGTGACGACCGATGAAAGCGAAAAACACGAGAAAAACGAGGTGGATGAGTGAGGTGACCGATCAGCAGTTGGTGAAAGGTTCCCCATGAATGACCTTTTCCCGGGATGGCGCCCGTGTGTGTGTAGTTGAGTCATTTACGATAGGCTACTCAGGGTTATGTGTGTCTCGCGAAGGGGAGAGAGAGGAAGGGAGGGAGATAGAGATATTTTCCAAGAGTAGGACTCGGGGGACAACGTGGCAAGGACGGTGGCCTTATTCGCGGTCAATCAGACCCTGGCTAAGGGCAGCGGGGTACGGAATGGTGCGATAACAACACTATCGAGTCAGGGCTTTGGTCAGTTGAGTGGAGTGGGGAAGGTATTGTAGAAGTGGGGAGGCGAGACAAGGCGGAGGGGTCCGTGAAAGAGTACTACCGTGCCGAGTTATGGTACTGTACTGGTAATCTTTTTGGCACCTGGCACTTTATTTCAGTTATTGAAAAGCTCACCGCAGACCATGCCATGCAATCTTCCTTGATCTTTACGAATAACCGTACCGTAGAGTACTCATGCTTTGCTTACCCCAGCACAGTCGAGTATAGCACCCGAAGAGAGTGCGGTACGGTGAGGGACATCTGTAGCCGGTGCATGCGGACATTCATTCTGGCATAGGATTAGTATGTTAATTTGCCAAGAATGGAATCCTCCAGGTTAATGCCTTGGCAAATATCTATCAACGGTCATGCCAAGGAAATTAATACTAATCGACAGGTCCAAGACATTCCCTTTCCCTTTCCAGTAGCAAAATTTTGACATGCTTCTCAGCCCCGAATATCTCCATGAAAACCTGAGAAATCCCCATTTCCCCTCTATCAATGTGCAGGGAATCACCTTCTATACCATCTAATAGAGCCGTAATTGCGGTTGAAAATCCTCTGGGGTTAAAGTTGAGCACTGTTTTCTTGGCAGAGTACTCCGGCTATACGTCCCTCTCTGGAGCTACTTATAGTACGGGTTTTGGTTTGTGTTGGGTTTAGTTACCGATACGTAGTCATATGATTACTGCAACTTGCGGCTCAATTGGATCCTTGAATGACAGATCACTTGCATGTCCAATCCAACCAAACGTTGGCATATAACCTACGTGTACTGTACCTGCGTGTAGATGCACCGAAAGGAAACGAAAGTGGAGCAAGGGGGTATATAACCTTATACCGCTACTGTGATAACTTTTTTAACTTGTCGGCTCGCTGGCGACTCAGGTTCGACCACATCGCATATCACACTAAGAACTTGAAAGAAAAGAAAGAAAAAAAAGTGTACTCGAGTACTCTAACGCACGGGGGGAAAGAGGTTATTCTGGGGAAAAATAGAAACACATTCCTTCCCTCTGCTTGACTGTTTTTTTTTTTTCTTCCGATTTTTTTCGTCCCGTCTTGCAGTAGTGGGTTGTGTTGTTCGACCAATTATTGTAAGCTTATCGCTCTCTCTCCCCGATGTGAGGTAAAGTGAGGGGGCGGAGGAAGGGAGGTGGGGGGGGGGCACAATGTTTGTCCTACGTTTTATGCTGGTGTGTGGATTGTATGGACGGCCGCAGTGGAGAGCCGTACCGGTAGGTTTACTGGAGTAGACTACGGTACTCGTAAACTGCCCTTTTGACAAGATGCGGGAATGTCTTTAAACTAGTAGTGGCGGAGCATCGACCTCATTGATTCCATTCGATCTGGTCGAGTACACCCGCCCTATTGCACGTGCGGTGCAAAAGGAAGGCGGATTCTGAGGCTATTCTTTCTTTCATGTCGGAGAGAATCCAACCCTATTGGCTTTGTTCACTCATTGGGGAAACTTGACAGCCCGTTGGATTCACTGATTTCTATCGTGGGGTCATTGTTACTCATTTGATGAACACATGAAGGGTGTTAATTGTATCATGTGCTAGCTAGATAAGTAAAAACCAATTCCTCTCGTTTTCCCTTTCGTCCTCTCTCTCCTCTCGTCGGCTCCTCCCGAATACTTTCGTCCTCTCGTTGGTAATTTAGTCGCTACCTAGCAAGCGAACAGAGTGGTCCTGGAGACGCTCGATATACTTCCTTGCGCCGGCATACTTTCACTACCCGTTTTCTCTTTTCTCTCTCTCTCTCCTTTCCTTTCTTGATCATTCATACTTTCTTCTGAACTGTTCAATTCTTTCCCGAGCGGGGTATGGTCTTTAATAGCCCCATATGGTTCCTGGGAATTGAGCTAAATTGGAAGTAGTACTCGATTCTTTGAACCTTTATTGTTTTCCTTCTGGCAGAGCTGGACTTTGGAAGTCGTAGTCATGGTGGTATAATTCCTATTTTCCCCTAGGTCAAGATTGTAATGCTAACTTGGAATAGGTAGAGGATGATGCAGCAACGCGGATGCACAAGGTATGTCTTAGGCACTCGGGTCCTCTCGGAAGCCTGTTTCCTAGGTAATGATTCAATGGTTAACATATCAATCGTTTCCTCTTCTCAACAATTAGAAACTTGGGTATGTATCTCAATCCCCCCAAAGAATAACCCCCCAGCTCATAGATATGGCTCTCTCCAGTTACTACCTCTATATCTTCCCTGCCCTCCTCCTCGCAACCGGCATTGTCCGCTCTCTCTACTACTCCGTGCGTAATGCCCGCATGAACTACGCCATAGACTCCGAATCCCAAAACCCCGTGGCATGGCGCACCTATCCTCCCAGCGCACTATCAAACTGGTTCAAGCGCACAATCCAATACCCGGCGCTCTTCCGCGGTCGACACCGAAAGCCCATAGGCTGGTACACCTTCCCAACACGTATAGAGACAATCCTGGTGGCGGCGTACTGGCTGCTGAACATCATCTTCCTCGTCGTGAATCGAAACCAGAAGGGCCTCGGCGGGAAGAGTATCGACTCGGTGAAGCTCATTGGGGACCGGGCGGGGACGCTGGCGCTGTGGAATTTACCAGTGTTCTTCTTGCTCGCGGGTAGGAATGATTTTCTAGTTTGGTTGACGGGGTGGAGTTACTCCATGTTCCACGTATTTCACAAGTGGATTGCGAGGTGTGCAGTGTTGATGGCTGTGGTGCATTCCTTGGCGTATGCGATCTATATGTATCAAAGTTGGTATCCCCAGTCTTAGATAGTGCTCCCTCTCTCGGAAGGTGGAGACATTAGTAGGGCTAGGCTAATGAGGAAACAGTTGGACCCGAAAAACGAGGCTGGAACAAAACCTATTGGGTGAACGGCATAGCTGTGGGTCTTACCCCGACCCGCCAAAACCATGCGAGACTGTCGTGATTGCTAAGGGAATCTTAGGCAACGACGACGATGGGAGTAATCCTCGTCCTATCGCTATTCCCCTTCCGCAAGAAGGCGTACGAATTCTTTCTTTTCTGCCACATCATATGTGCAGCCCTGTTCCTAGTCTTCGTATTCCAGTACGCCCCCGTTCCTTCCCAATATTTCTAGATCATGGAACTAATGATTTTGGGCAAAAGCCACCTAAAACTCTCCAAGACAAACTCCTACGACGGTTGGATCTGGGCTTGTGTGTCAATGTGGGCCTTCGACCGCTTCGCCCGCCTCCTCCGAGTGATAATCCTAAACGCCCGAGCCTTCTCCAAGGACCCAGCAAACCACCACCTCGCGCGGGCGAAATTCGTAAAGGGAACTGACATCATTCAGTTAACGGTGTACCCGTCGGCGGAGGACGTGGGGTACTTCCCCGGGGCCCACTTTTTCGTCTTTCTGACTGGAAGCTGGAGGTTCTGGGAATGTCACCCGTTTACAGCTGCGGATTGGAGGCCTTCGGGACCGACGCTCACCGGGATGCCACAGAGGACGCCGTCGGGTGCGAGGTCGTTGTCCGAGAGTCTGGCAGATTCTCTAAATGGGTCCTTGAGTAAAGAGATTGGTATTAGAAGTGGAGCGTCGAGGAGCAGGGCAGTGGTCGGGAGGGGTGGAAGTGGGAGAAGTATGAGTGGGAGGAACGGTGGCAGTGGCGTTAACAGAAGCGGCAGTGGAAGAAGCGGAGTGACGCGAAGTGGGAGCGCCCGAAGCGCCCGAAGCGGTATAACAAGAAGCGGTAGCGGAAGGAGCAAGAGCAGCAGAAGCGAAAGGGAAAGAAGTAGAAGCGGGAGGGACAGGAGCAGAGGCGGCTCAAGAGATAGAACAAGACTCCGGGGCGGAGAGTTAAACCCCGACGACCTCCGCGGTTGCGACCTAGGACTCCGCGGCGGTGGTCTGGACATCGAGGACGCCGAAGCGATCCTCGGCCTCCGCGGTGGTGGTGGTGACCTTCACAGGCAAAAGTCAAGAAACATATACATCGTCAAGCAGAACGGGAATCAGGGGAGCATATTCGTCGTGTCCGACACCGGAAAAGGTCGTCCCATCCTCTCCGATGCTCCGGGCGCAGATGGCATCGAGAGAATCGGCACACCAAGAGGCGGCCTAGAACGTAGCAAATCCGAGTTAGCCCGCAGCAAAGAACTAGCGAAAGCAAAGATCGCGAAAGCCCAGGAAGTAGCACGAGCAAAAGAAGCCGCAGCAAAAGCCAAAGAAGCGATAAGAATCTACGAATTGACGAAAGCAAAAGAACTTGCAAAGGCCAAAGCCGAACTTGAAAAATTCAGGCAAGCAGTCACCCCACAACCCGAGAACCCAGACAGCGAGAAGAGGCCTGCTTCTCCTGAAGCCGGTAGCGAGAGCGATGAACCTCCTAAAGAGCCCCCCCTCAATAAAGAAAAAAAGCCAGTAAGGGCTATTAAAGAAGCCCCGCCAAGACCCGAATCATCGAAAAGAAAGCCGAAACGCACCCACTCCAAGACAGAAACCAGTGAAGAGCGTGCAGCAACGCGCGAGAAACGCGCAGAGAAGCGGCGCAAGCGCCTCGCGGAAAAGGACGAAGAGCCCGAAATTAAGCTGGACACCAACACAGAGGAGATCAATACTGGTGCGGTCGAGAAGTACGTCCCTGACCTCCGCGGCATAAACGAAGACGAAGACGACGACCTGGACCCGGAGAAACTAGCCTTAGAACTCGCGCTGGGTAACGACGACCTGGATGATGACGAAGATGAAGATGAAGGCATGTCTATAGAAAAAGAGCTAGAAATGCTTAAACAGCGCCAACGCGAAGAGGCAGAAAACCGTCGTCGCGCAATAGAACTCGAAGAAGATCAAGGAGATCTCTCCCAGATCCTCCTCACCACGCGCACCGGCGGCTCCGTGAACCGTCCACCGGGGCACGGTCGCGGCCCGCCGCGGCCAAAACTAACCTTCTTGATAAAGCCGAGAAAAGGCATGACGGCCACGCTGGCGGGCATGATCCGCGAGAACGACGAAGCGCAAAGGCGCCGGGGCATCACGAGGATTAGAGAGTTGGAGATAAAGTGCCTTATTGAAGGCGCCTACGGGATTAATCGACCCATGCACTTGTTCGAGACCGCGGTCGTGATTGCCGGCGGCGTAGGAGTGACCACCATACTCCCGTATTTGGCCGACTTTGTCGACCGCTCGCGTGGAGCCGGCCCCGATAATCGCACGCTCACGCGCCGGTTTGTCTTCGTGTGGACCGCGCGCGAGGAGGAGCTTGTCGAGAATGTCGTTGTCAAGAGGTTCCCCAAGGGTGTGCTTAATCGGGAGGATGTGAGTTTGCAGTTGTACGTTACGAGGAAGAAGGCCGAGGGGCAGAAGAAGTTGCCCGGCGTGCGCTATCGTAGGCCGAATATCCCAGATATCCTCGCGGCAGAGAGGAAGGGGTTGGTGGGGAGGATGGCGGTGCTCTCGTGTGGGCCTTCAGTGCTCGTCGATATTACCAGGAATGCAGTTGTGGAGTGTTTGACACAGGAGAGGAAGCATGTGCAGTATTTCGAGGAGAGTTATGGGTGGTAGAGGGGAAATTCTTGTTTGCCTGGTGTAAGATATTGATGCATCATGGGGGGCTCTGAGTGACAGTTTATGATTGTGCATATATTTTTTCCTTATTTGTTCCGGCTCGTGTCGTTTCATTCCTTTTTTATATAACCTATAGCCCTTTGGGAAACCCTTTAAACAGTAATGAATGGATGAAGATATAACTTTTTCGAAATGATATTCTCCTACCGGTAATACAGAGCCGAGCCAAACTCTTGAAACACCTCTCATCGAGCCCATCCGTGGTGCCCCCCCTCCGGTGGGAGCGGGGGGTTGTTGAAATGCGGCCAAGAGGTATGCTCAATACGGACAGATATATTACCTCCTAAAACATTCATTAATCAAACCTCCATTTCCCGAGAGATATCGTACCAACTCCGAGCTAGCAAGTCCCAAAAACTGCCCACCCCCAGCAGGGCCAAAGGCAAATTCCTCTGCACACCACAACCCTCCACCAACATAGGAAAGCGATAAACACCATATATAATACCCCATCACCAGAAATTCCACCCCGCAGAAACCGGGAACACTCGAGTGGCCTACCATGACCCCAAGTCGGAATCCAAGTCCTTGGCCTCCAAGTAAACCCAACCTTGAGGTTAAGAGGCCCAGGGAGGGGGGCCTCACCGCCTGACTTACAGAACCCCATGGTAGTGTGTTCCCGATCGACTGCTAAAATCGCACTCTCTGGACACTAAAAATGATAGCACCCGATCGCCGGACCGCTCACGCTCTAAGGTGTTGAACCGGAGTGTTTGGTATTTCCTGATGATAGCCCCATCCCCACCCTAGACATTCGAACCCATGAACAACAGCCCAAGGAATTTCTTCTCCGAGTCCACAGTGTAAAGCATATAATGACTTTTAGGTGCTAAGGTCTCGAGGTCGCTCGCATCATCACCTTGATGGATTCGACGAAGTCTCCACTGCCAAAAGCGTTAGACGCACCCGCGACTTCTGCTCCGCGTCCAAGCATACACCATCTTCCAAACTCACTCGAGGAGTGCCTGTATACATCGAAGCAACCCGACGGAATCGCTGGTATACCAAGCGCTGTCGAGAAGTGAGGCCAATGCATCCGCTCCCTCCAAGAATCTTGCTAGTATCCCGTCATTACCTACCATCCAGATTCCTACCTTCCCAGCCTGCTGTTAGTATCTCATAGATCCATCTCGATCCATCGCCCCCCCGCCCCATTCCACCCTATCTGGCAACCCGGCCTAAATACCGCCCCTCATTCACTATACTTTCCCCCTCGCCCTATTGCCAATCAATTCCCCTAGAGAACATGATATCCCCAGTACAGCGTTCCATGACTGCCGGTTTATACTCCTCACTACATCCAATGGATCCGAGTAAGTTTGATAGCAGCAGAAGAGAAAAACACTAAGTCACGTGAATCCCCTAGTTTGAGTAACTCAACATTTTGAGTTTTTAAACGAGACTACGAGTAGATTAGCGTTGTTTGGTTGTACTCGTACTTGTATACTCGAGTACTATAATAGCGTAGGGAAATTTATCAAGTTAACTCCGATAGCGGGGAAAAGAAAGCATGGTAGCACCAATGCGGTGAGCCAATACAAAAGCGAACAAAATGTGGAAAACAAAAGGATAGTAGAACCCCTCGCTGCCCCCTCCAAAAAACATTATATTACTGACAAATCAATGAATGTAGGGGGATGAAAAGAGGAAAAAAGAAATGGAGGGAGGGGGCCGCCGAGCGTTATGGCTCAATATGTACGAGTAAACCCCGAACCGCCCAATTTTCGCCTCAGCTGCAGGGAAAGCTCTAAATTTAAACCCTCTCGCGCATCGCCATCAATCACCATCAGCCGCCAACGTATGCCATTCTCGACCCCAGAAAGGAAGGTGTTCTAGAGTTCCGGTTGCTTGATCAACCGACGCATCGTGGAGATCTCTCTCCAGGATATCGCTCATACCGTAGCATATGGAGTATCTGAATTGGAGAACGGGTTTCGTCCCTACCAACTTGAATGTGTTGATGAAAAATGAAAACGAAGGAGAGATCAGAAAACGTTAAAAGTATTCCGACTTTCCCTGGCAACTTGTGACGGCTGGCCTAGACGGTTTCGCGTAGGTGGAGTACCAAACAAAGGAATTGGCCACTTCCTCGCAATATCCATTCCTTGGGAAAATCTTGTCAGATATCGTCCTACCGTGACCATCCACAGCGCACAAATCTGCCCCATGATCGGCCAGCGCTTCCCATATAGCGACGTGGTTGCGCACGGTTGCGAGGTGCAGGGGTGTTCTCCCAGAGCCATCTCGTGCGTCCACATCTGCGCCGTGATCAAGCAGAAGCTCGGTTGCCTCTAGGTTTCCCCATGCCACAGCGGCGTGAAGCGCTGTGTCGTCGTCGAAGGTTTTGGACTGGACGTCAACACCTTGGTCTAGCAGCATAGATATCATATCTATGTAGCCGTGTCGGGTGGCCCAGTAGAGTGCTCCACCATCTCCATCTCCGAGAACTAAGTTGGGCCCTTGGTTTAGTGCGAAGGAGACTAGTTCTTTCTTTTCAGGGTCATTGGAAGTAAGGCGGGACATAGAAAGCTCCCTGCCGTCATACTCCATCCGAATAATGGGGACAGAATGACCTTTCGTAAGGATTCGACGGACCAGTTGTTCATTGCCGAACGCTGCTGCCCAAAAAAGCGCAATGGAAGCATACTTTTCGCTCAGTGCAAACTTTTGAAGCGTAGGAACGAGTAGCTGGGAGAACCGACGGCATGATTGGATGAGGCAGGTCAGATCGTGAGGCTGTAATTTCTCGGCTACTTCGACGATGAGTTCATTTGGTAAAGTAGTGAGGGACATCTCAGCTTTGTAACGCGGGTAGAGGAAGTGACGAGAAAGAGATGAACGAGGAATTGGGGCCTAGAATTATATAGTGAGGCATTCGTCAGGTGATACCCCGTTAAAGGCTCTGACCAAAAAAAAAGACCATTGCAAACTCAAGTTGTCCAGACGGTTGGAGCTATTGATCGACGTCGCCTAAGGCTGGGCGTCTGCGGGCTTGTGTTTTTGTTATCGACCGTAGACAGGAAGGGCAGATTGGTGCGTTGGGGGCTGAATTATGATAATAATAATATTTTACCGGTACCCTACTCGAGTATGGTACGGCCATGGTATCCGATCCTCGCAAATCTACTGGTGAAAAAAAAAAAAAACAGTGCGAAATACTAGTCGTGCATAGGGCAACGGAACAAAAAATGCATGAAATATAAATGAAAAATAACTGGGGGGTCGGTATATGCAAAGCGCGGTTGAGAATTTGTTGAAATTCCCAAAAAGAGCTTCACCAGATCTCTATGCAGGTATTGTTGAAGGATTACTAGCAGGTTGTGGGTATTTCCAGGATTGGAGAAAAAAGTAGAAATGAATGGTACAAAATTTTTGTCCTAAGCCTTTTTGTATATAAAGGTTTAATCCATCATATCGGCCATGATGGTAATAATTATTATTATCATAATAATATCATGAGGCTAGTTCTTGGGTGGCTTAGATATCATGGCTTAGATTTCAAACCCTTTTACAGTAATGAAATTGGATTAAACTTACTTTATCATAGATTCTACTATCATACTATTCTTGAATGCGCAGGAAGACCTCACTCCAAACAGTTGACCTCCTGAGTGTGAATGTTGCAGGTATTATGCTCCAAGTATTGATAAGCCCTAGTTTTAATGGAGGAATATTAATTCCTAGTGAGCCTAAAGGTTGTGTTTGGGTGTTGTTTTGATTTGATATATCAAAAAAGTTTCTCAATCTTACAAGTGTTCCCTAGAATATGCTCGCCGCATAGACTACAGGTTCCTGAGGAGGATGGTGGATGAGGCTTTGGTCAAAACAAATTATCCGTCCATCTGATCTAGTATCTAGATATAATTCTATATGGGAGGCAACTAAGTTACATATTAAATACCACAGATGGGAGTCTTTGATAGAAGCATTTTGCAATACCGGCCTGAAGCGAGACCTAGCATTTCATCACAGGGCAAGACCACTGTATAGCGGGGTTACCATAAACTTTGTCCTGGACTAATTTGTCATCTCCTCCTATCATCACCCTTCTGATCATTTCAGCTTACGCTCACAAGAGTGACCAACCTACAACCGACCACCTTTTCGTATATCAATCAGCCAGATTTTTCAATACTGCAAATGACTGCTCACAAATTGCCTAGGCCAACTATGGGTGTACAGTACCTACAACATCTACTGAATAATCTACATACTTGCCTCTGCTACCTTGGTAAACTAAAAGAACGCTACCAGAAACATGGGGATATTACGCTAACACGATGTAGCAGGGTAATTAACTTCCTGTGCTTTTTTAACCGTTGCTGGGAAATCGCCTTTTTACACTTTGAAAACTCTTAGTACTGTTACGGATGAAATTTGATTTTGCTTTCTTATATTATTTTTAGCTAGTTTCGCAAATCTTTAGCTTAGCTTCACAATTATTTTAGTTAGCTCTTTACTCAGAATGGGGAATCATACATTGTTTGTATTTACTGGGAGCTGAATAGGTCATGTTCTCAATGGGAGAGGGTTTGCTAGTCTTGGCAGACAGGGGGGTGGAAGTTTAGTCTATATAGCCGTGGTTTTCTTCTCCTATTTTATTTTATTTTATTTTTTTTTCTTCACCACCACCACCACCACCACTGCATTTCAACAGAGGAACATGGAAAGTGGGGAAACAGTTTTTTTTTGAATTTGTGTCTTGTAGCTAGATAGTTGAACAACCAGGACAGGTTGGTTTTTTTTCTCTGGGGGGTTTTTTTTTTGAGGTTTGTTTTGTGCGAAGAGGTTGATTAGCTAGCTTGAAGATTGAAGGTGGTCGCAATTGCAAGGCATTTTCTTATGGTTCGAAGGTTTCATCAGTGATAGTTGGTGACTAGCAGGTTCTCATCCTGTGAAGTACACATACCATTCCGCTCCTTTTTTTGTTTTTCAGTACCTTAATAGCAGTACAGTACTCATAAGGCTGCAGTACTGTACTGTACCGTGCCAGAGTTTCTGGTTCGGGTCAAGTGAGGGCCAATGCCTCCAATCAACAAGCCATCTGTAATAACTGTCAATCAAACTCCGAATAGGAATACTCTAATAGACCCTCCCCATAACTCTTCCATACCTCATCTCCCTAGCGATTGGCTCCGTCCTCCAAAACAAAGAAAAATAGCGCCTCTTACCTCCGCAAACCTCATCTCTTCACCTGTCTCACCGCTCAACTGCCACTCAAATTTCGCAACTACCATCATTAAATTCGCCACTGCAAGAACTTTCCACACGCAATCATATGCCCCTACGCAGGAAGGAATGAGTGAAAACGCCCCCAGAATATTTTTTCGTAAGAGGAAATTTGTCACCACCATCCACCTCTCAGGCCCAGACCATTTCGGCTGCTCCCAATATCCGGGATCGCGGCCCCATGAATACGGTGGGATTCTCACGTGAGCGCGGGAGGGCACATATATTCTCGCTCTTGTGGCACCTGCAGCTGGGGTCATGGACTCGACACCTGGGGGGACGGGTGCTTACTCGTATAGAGAACTCCTCCTTTGTACAACTCTGGGGGGGGTACAGTACAGCTGCATCATTGTACTAGTACTCGTACGGGATCCAAAATCAGAAAGGGGTGTGGTTTCGGGTTGATGGGAGGGTTTGAAAGTTGGATCTAGCTCTTCGTAGAACACCGTTGGAGTGAGGGGTTTTACGCAAGGTGGGGGAAGAGGGTAAAAGTTGTTGTCATGTCGCTGCTCTGGGCTAACTTTCCCAAACCTTCTGGAGAGGTAGGGGCGGGAAGTATCCTCCTATCAGCAATCCCCTTCTTTGTGCTAGAGCTTATATGAACCATAGGCAGTCCGGCATTCAGTGACTCCGCCTTGATCAACTTGCTGAATATATCCTGCTACGCCACTGTTGACTTCCGGAGCCTCTCCATGATCTCCAAACACCATGCGATGAGAAAAAACAGTACAGTCCTTGTTCAACCACAGCGTCAACGCAAGTACAGTACGGTGCTCGGAGAATCCATGGCATTTGGGCAGCGAGCATTGCAATGCGCTGTGACAGCCCGGTGATTTTCAAAAACCTATCATCCTTACTATCAGTTTTATCATGTCGAAACAGTAGAGAAAGATAGGTCACCAATTACTGTATGGACTTGTTTCCCCAATTATTTAGCCACGGAATCCGGTTTGAGGGTGGGGGTGACGGGCTTTCCAGTGATTTATGTAATGCCCAAAGTACGGTAGCTCACGTTGTCAACCTTCCCGCCTTCGATGTTACTCTCTGCGTTGAAAGCCTCAATAAATTCATCCAAATACTCAATATCCTCGGAACATCATCCCCTAACGCATCCTTCGTGTACCCTCGATCCCACACCTTCCTTTAACTTTTGCGCTGTCCCGAATGCCGAGTAGTATGAAGTTTATAACTTGGCCATGCAACATGATATTGTACCGAGGATCCTTATCCAGCTGTTCTCCGTTCTCAATCCCCCCAGCAGATAATAGCACTCCTGGCCCTTCTTCACCTGGAATATCTGTCGCCACGTACTCGCTCTCGCTAGAGATGGCCCGGCAGACTTCTTCGATGGGCGGTGTTAGACTACCGCCGTACTCCAACAACAGTTTTCTTCGCATAAGTATCATAACATTTCATTTTGGGATAGAATGGGTTATTACCTATTCCAGGTGGGGCTGGGATGTTTATCTGCATACGCCTGGGGAGACTTCCTAGTTTATCTCTTTAGCGGAAGCTTGAAATGGGGCCTCAAGTTTCTGATTTTGCACTTCTTCAAGATCAAAGACCGATTGAATTAGAGTGCTCATTTGTCGTGTGGGATGACATCTTGTATGCGAGTATGGCCGTGGCGGGCCGTTTAGGAAACCAAAGCACAACACGCTCGCGGAGAGGAAGGCACCTAGATAGAACGCGGACTTTTAATTAGGGCCCTGACTCACGGGGGTCCGAGAACTGAAGCTAATCCCCCCAAAATTATACATACGGTAATCTCTGTTGGACTCTAAATACCTCCCCATTCTAGTTTTCCCTGCCCTTTAAAATCACTCACCGGGTGGGGGGGGGGGGGGTAATGAAATACAAGAAAAATCCTCCATCTCCCTCTCCCAGTTGACTACACCTGGCACCTATTCACACTACCACGACATCCTCTCCCAAGCAGATATTTTACCCATATCCCAGCCAAGACCTAGCCTATGGCGGGGAAGTGAGATGTACGCTGTCGTGCGGGCTGCTGGCATGCTTTGAGAGGATTTAACTTAGTGCGGTAGGCAAGTTATATCTTAGGATTAGCAATGGTTAGAATATTGGGGAACAAGTGATCGATCTGGAGGGGTTGCTTGTTTGGTCTATAGATATTCCAGATGGGTGACGTGACATGAGGATCAGTGTTGGTTTCTTGCGTTGGAATATATCATAGATGATAACTTCGAGAGACTATAGATTGTGGAATATTTGGTAAATGGACTGAGATGGGTAATACACTAAGGCCCTGGGCCCGTTCGTTCCGATATATGGAAAAATCATCTGGTGCTTGCGTATGCGTCAAAAGAGTCTCCGCACGATAAGAGCTAAAAGGAGAGGGAGACGTAGTGTGAATAATGTTGATGACAATGGTTGGGGAATCCCCTCTATTTGTGTTCTATCCTAATAAGCTATGGACTAGGGGAGGCCCCAAAGCAAAGCGCCAATCCTAAACACTTATCTCCAACAAAACCCTAAGCCAGTGGTAGTTTTACAGAATATATCACCATCGCGATATCATACCTCCAGCCCTTTCAAAAGCGTAAAAGTTTCCTTAAACTCTAGACTTAGTTGGGCAGGGATGGGTTGGTTTTTTTTTGCACACCTCCGCACCACTCTGATAGTGAGGTGTACGAGTACAGAAAAAATGCCACCCCCACACCCGAAAGCACGGATATAGTACCTCCCCAACAAGCCCCGGAGCCAACCCGACAACCGAAAGTAACAACATTACGTTCACCTTTGAGCGTCTTGCACCAGTTTGCAGTCACTACAGTGCTGCCCTCGTTAGACGGATGCCTTACCGGTGTTCTCCTGTATCCCGTCGCGGGCCGCTCGGAGATCAGATATACCCGGGTCGAGTCAATCTCACGGGGGAGGGGGTTAACCAGCAGGTACCACATTTTTATACTACAATATAAGCTCCACTTGTAAGATCCGGACAGTGATGCAATCGGACCGATCTGGTGGGCTGGATTCTGGAGGATTGTCAGCTCTATCTACAAGTACGAGGAGTAGAATTAGAGTCACTTTTAGTCACTAGGGTGGCTCGTGCTTTCCGGGTATGTCGAGGTAGGAACTCCGTGACGACCTCGGGATGTTATAGTATAAGCGGTGGATTACTTAGCAGACGACACCGGACCGGCATTACTCTATATCCTTAAGTTTATTCATCAGACGAAATGCATAGTAAATCCCTATTCTACCGGCCTTCCAATTGAGGGGCCTACAAGTATGCATAGGTCGAAATGAGAGGGCACAGCCCGACCGAGCCCAACAAATTATAGTACAACCTAGGCTAGCCCAGCGGGCCAGTTGGCTCCTGCTAGGAGAGCAGGGTGGGGCAAATTAGGAAAGCAGATAGGAAGGTCAAATTTCAACAGGGACAGCCTCTGCTATAACTTGCTGCTCACCGCAAGCGCTGGTCATGAATAATATCTCAGAGAGTGCTTCCATTGCGCTGGCCTTGGCAAGAGAAGGTATACGGTATGGGTTCAATTTGTGCAGTTCATTTGCGCCTGCCCCTGACCCAACCTCTCGGGGCAACTTGGAGGCCGGTGGATAGCTTATCATACCGGTAGGTTCTAGGATGTAATTCATGCTAGGCAAATCTAAGCGATACCGTACCGGCATACTGGTGATGGAGGGGGGGAGTGGGATGTGGGGAAGAGTTATGGGTTATAAGAACTAGATTGTCAGATAATCCATGCATTGGTGATAGTTGGTGTTCGAAAGATACCGCACACCACAGTACGGTAAACGAATACAGTAATACTAGTGCCGTAGTTACAGCTGCGAGGTACGACATATTATGATACCGGAAAGAGAAGGAAAAACCCGCATTTCTCACTATAAAATTGCAATCCCAGTTCACGTCAAGGCGGATCGACAACTCCCATGGCCACCATGACCCATTTCAGTGGCGAATAGATACCAGAAAGGGAAAATGCGGATAACAAGGACGCTTATGCAACAGTAATTTCGCAGCACCGGTATTCCATAAAGCCCCTTCAGTTTTAAGTAACCCTCACAACACGAGGTGCTTTATCATAATAATATCATACCGCCACCATTCCATGCATATCATAAAATTTTATGGGCTATGGTACCCTTTATGCCCTGACCACAGAGTAAGTTAGTGGGGATTACTCAGGCATTTCCCCCACACCAGAACCACGGCATCGGGGTAATACACCGGGGGGGGGGGTAATACCTTCGCTTACGACAACGCGCTGCTTACCATACCATGTATCATAAATTGACACCTTCTCCCTTCAGCGTTAGGTACAGTACTAGTACGAGTACAGTACAGTATCATACCGCGGTAGAATGTTGCTATTGTGTGGCAAGAGCTGACAACTATAATTTACGCAGTAAATAGTATCATACATTTAGTTCAAAGTCTGTACGGCCAACACGTTTATGAAATAAATTTAAACGATAGCCGCCTTGCCCCTATTCTACCCCACAGGACGAGGTGCGCCCCTTCTTTCAAGTCCTCGGTGAATTTGCCCGACTAGGCTTAGAAATGATTGATACATAAATTACGTTTTTTGTTTTTCTTCATGTCAACGGGGTGGTTTTAGGTCGTTGGCCTGTAGACCTAGATACCGTAAAACCTCAAATAATCGAACTTGTGCTATATCGTTGGAGTTGCCTCCTCTGGGAGGGTCCCCCCGTTGTTTTTTTGTTTTGTTGTCTCTCGGGGGACCTGAGCAGCTTCTTTCTTTTTTCTGCCATGTTTTTTTTGTCGCTCCTTTTCCAAAGCAGGGAATTCTCAACTACATAGCACAACGGTTCGATTGTTTGAGATTATTACAGTATCCGGGGACAGTGAGAATTTCGTAGTATATGAGGAGGGTTGTATATGGGTGAGGGCCCTACTGAGGAGGACTAAGTCGGATCCGTGATATTCTTGCTTGCGATTTTGGGGGGGGGCCGGTAGTGTATCTTTGAATCCGAGTGGAGTGATTTTTTTTTCCTTCTCTGTACACTAATGTGACCCCTTCCTTATCGCCTCTGCTGAGATCTGTAAAGTCTTTTGCAGTATTTGTCAGTCTGATGGCGTCTGGTAGGCCTCCGGTAGGTTACCGCATCGTATCATGTCGTATCGTATCAGACCCTATGTAAACCAACCTTTGGAATCCTATTGATAATCGAGTGAGAGATTGTGAAACCGGGAGTTAAGTTTAAAGTGGTTGGAAGACGAGTTTTGCATATCATTCACTCATTTTTTTAAGTAGCTTGCCGATTTCAAACACCACCGGCACAAAGCCCATTCACACGTACGCCAGACAAGTCTGCTACTACCGTCTCGGAGGGGATCAAATCCTACTTTTTAAATAACGCATCTACTAGTACAAAAAAAACCTAAACACACTCTATCCATCCATCATGCCTCCATAAGTTTAGTGGGAAAATCTCAAAGCTCTCAGAGGAAGCTTTCTACCAGTAGGGCTGGGTGCGGTGTGATTCGTGATCGGCTCAGAGTGGTTGGATCCCGGGAGTGTAAGGTTCCCGGGCTTGAATCCACTGATAGTATCCTTGGCTGAGGCGGCGGTCGCCGAGGCCGAGGGTAGCGCACTGGTGGTCTGGGAGGGCTTGGGGTCGAGGGCCGGGATGTTGAGGGGGAAACACTTGTCAAGGAGGGGTTGCTTGAATGTCTGTGTTCCAATTAGTTAGTGATTACATGACGCCATGGAAGAGAATAGGGAGGGCGTACGAAGAGGTTCTTTTCAAGACCAGTAGAAACACTTCCAATCGACCCATCGACACTGACTGCGAGGTTAACGGAGACGTCGGAGTTGACCTTGAAACCAGTCCTGGAGGCAGTCGGAGTCTTTTCACAAACACCTTGCTCATCTGTGGAGTGAATTAGTGGAGTGCTCGAATTGAGGCGGAACCTTATCCCGAATTCTAATCTTACCGAAAGCAGCAGTGAGCTTAGTGCTGACCACAGGAAGACCCATCTTGAGGGCAGCCTCAAGCTTTCCGACACCAATAATCTCAATTCCGAAGGTAAGTTTAGGGCGAGAGATAGCGGCAACATTCAAGGAAACGGAGCCAGAGTTGATATCGAATACGGGGTCGAAAGTAGCACCGTCAAAACCGGAAGCCTGGCTCTGAGAGACATCCGCCAAGTTGAGAGACACGAGGGCACTGTTTGGAAGAGAGGCACTGAGGCCGAAAGTAAAGTTTGCCTCACCGGTGACAGAGCACTCGACACCGACTTCATAAGTAATGATAGCGCCAAGCTCGAAGATCTTAGGAACAGAAATTCCGGCACCTGGGATGGGGAAACTAGCCAGCTCCTGCGTCAGGTTAAGGCCTGGGATACCGTTCAAAAGCGTAGCGGAAACCCTCGCTTCCATGATCATTTTGGCGCGAAAGTCCTCGGGGGATGCTCCAAGGGTCAAATCCTTAACGACGAAGTTATCGACCGATAATTTACCAGCGACCTTGAATTTTCCAGTGATGAAGCAATCAACACAGGCGAAGAGTTTAGGGATGATATCGGTCCTCTTTCCTTCGGTTCCAACACTAACGTCGAAAGAGACTGATTTATCGAACTCGGCATCCCCAATACTTCCGAAAGCATCGCCAATGCTATCAAGTCCATCCCCGATAGTATCCGTGATATCATCGAAAAAATCACCAATTCCACGAGCCCTTAGGCGCCGGGCGGCATCAGGCGTAAGAGATGCATAGCCGAAATCAAGGTCAAAGGTGCCGGAAATATCGCTCCAGCTGGCCGGAGAAGCCTTGAGAAGAGTGGTCAATGTTCCATCAACATCGTCAATCCCGGTAATACTAAGAAATTGTTAGCATTGTCACTCTTAAAAATGGGCGGGAATTAATACTTGTAAGCTTGTCTCTCATCATCCGGACCGCACCCGTCATGGTTCGCAATGAGCAAGAATGCGTTTTCCGACTTCTCGTTGATAAATGACCACTGCTTATGGGCATAGTCGAAAGCCTCTTGAGATTTGAATGTCAGAGCCATTTCGCCGTCATCTCCTTTGCAGTCCACGGCCGAAGTGAGTCCCTCAAAGGACTCCATCATGACAATTTGCTGTCCACTCGGAGCATAAAGCGTCATGTTTGCCAACATGACATTGCCGTCTTCCCCTGGCGCACCGAAAATGAGCTGCGCCTGGTCGGCAAGATCCAATTTGGAAAAGTCGACATCAGCTCTGGGCTTCAACCCATTCACCGCAGCGAAGATATCGGGATTGATTGGTCTCAAGACCGTTGGTGCTTCTCCCTCAGATCTCGGCGTCAATCCAGGGACGAAAGCGTCAGGCTTGATAGGCTTCAATTCAACGGCGGAACGTTCGATAACCGCTGCAGAGGATAGGCCGAGAAGACCCCCAAGCAATGCTGTATATGCTGAGGTACGCATATCTGGTCGAGTGATCGGGGATTCAAAAATAGGTGAACGAGTCAAGTAATAATATTAAAGAATAACTTCCTGAAGCTATTTCTGATATGTTGTGAGAATCGTGATAAAAGAATGTTATAGTGAAAGGAATGAAAGAGTGGATAAACCAAAGTGAATGTAAGGCTGGTAAAGACCGCTAGGGAATGAAATGAAATCTGTGAGCTGTGGAAGAAAAGAACGTAAAAATCTTGAGGATATTTCATGTTATATATACTTGATCTTAAAACCACAGCTTTATTTTTAAGCCCCATTGAAATACGAGAAAGGAGTGCTTGATTTCCTGTGGGGTAGTACAGCACACGTGAGGATATCCGTCTCACGTTGCTATCAGCCTTCCTTTGATTTTCTTCGATACAAGGCGCTAACCAATGTCTGCAGGTTGGTAGGGGAGCCAACCTGGATCGAGAGGGAGTACTGTACAGTTTTACGGGAACCGGTAGTCGAGGGTTGCTTAACCTGTTGGAAATTTCGTTAAAGACGAATCCCAGACGCGGGTAATCAAGTTACTGCTTGATCTGTGCCGCCCTCCGAAACGGTGTGAAACGGATTACAGCATTTCCCGCACCAGGACAACCAATAACAACCCAGCTCCGCCACCAGCTCTCATGCGTCGCGCTCAAGAGTAAGTAAGTATATCCTACTTGTGCAAGGACTACTGCTACCGGTAGCTGCCTAGAAAATTGGCCCACGACCCAGGTTGCGCTAGGAAAGAGTAAGTAAAGGGAACCCGCACAATGCCGGTGCCTGGAAACTCAGGAATCTGAAAATACGGCTATTGTTACACAACCTCCCAACCAGCGATAAAAACCTTGTCTCATTTTCGGATACGAAATAGTACAGGTACTTTTTCCCGGATACAGGAAATATTAAGATTTGCCCTATTGTAGTGGGTTAGGATGGGCTCATTCGGCCCTCGGAGTCTTATGCAAAGCACCCTACTGTTGCACTGATCCCATGAAGAAGCTGCCAATCACTAATCTGAGATCGATAATAAATTGGGTGGGCGAGTTTTTCTATTGAACTTTTCAAACCTGACTGCATCGCAAAGCCCCCCCCCCCTAAAGATACCGGTACTGTACCTTACTTGAGGCACAGTCCGCTGTTACAATATTACAATGAAAAGTACCCTCGAAAGACTACTAAGCCCCCAATTTAGGATCGTAATTTAAGCAACTTTTGTGCCCGTAAGAAATCACTCGCAATGATCTTAGATGATGCTCCGGACAGCCCCAAAGCAGCATCTTGAAGCTGTAAACAGACTCTTGGAGCCAGGTTTGGCTCTGTGACCAGACGTTCTGTGTCCCTTTGAGAGACATCTTGAGAGACATCTTTTCACCAAGTAGGAGAACCTCGCAAACCCCAGAAAGGACAGCTTTTCACACACCAAGCCAACTTAAAATACCAGAAGGCGACATACCCTATGAGGCTTCCGACTCAGACACACTAACTCCAATACTGGGTAATCTTTTTCACAAAGCTAACATAATCTAAAAAAAAGAAAAGCATATTTTTCACCAAGTTAGGCACCCCCACAAAACCCATAAAACTTGTATTATTATTTTTACACCAAGCCTGGGCATCTTATTGTTAAGCTAGATACCAAAAACCAGGTGGGGTTGTATTGTATTTTTGTATTTTTGCACAAAGCTTCCATAATATTATTTATTAAAAATAACAGAACCTTCAGCAATGATAGAAAATCTTTCTTCTTTAAAGGTATCATAATATTAACCTTATGCTATTAATTTCTGCTTTATTTATCTCTCTGCCATTGTCTCTACGTATATCATTTCACCCAACTCAGGTCAGCTTGGCAACTCGGGCTCAATTCCAATCAGTTGAAATGGAATTTCCCATTCCACTGGAGGACCCACTTTTAGACACTCTGCACTGTAGGCTTGGCAGTGATTGGTAACATCCACTGAGCTTTTAAGAGCCTGGATTTCAAGGTCAACCATCTTCTACCCAATTATCTGAGTCCACTTACAACAATTATCAAACACTATGTTCTGACTCTTACACCAAACAAAAATCTACTCTCCTGCCCTCATCTATCAATGTATTTGGCTCAGGGTATTTCACGATCAATTTATCAATGACAGCACTGGAAACGATGGTACCAGAAACCATGGTCATAGTGGCCAGTCTGATATTTTTGTAAGTCCCTCTACCTCAAACTGATTATTTAAACTTCAGCTTACAAACTATGGTATAGTGGAATTGAATTAATAGACTCAATGGCAAAATTGATGGTTCTATTAAGGTACAGATTTCATTTCCAAATACATAGTGATAATTAATCAAGATGATGATGGCAGGTGTCACAAACGTGGCTTGGCATGAAAAAAGTTTTCATGTGACACATGGTTATGAGTCACAGGTATGTTATTGTTTCACACATATGACTCATTCGAGTCATATGATTTGTTATGTGTGGGATTTGTGATGCTTTCGCACATGGTTCAAATATAAGTCATGGGACGTGCGCCTGGTGAGTATGCCCCGCGAGTGTGCCTTGCAGGTAAGCCTTGCACATATGATTTATGTTTCACACATGACCTCGTTATGAGGTCATGGGTTTCATGCATATGACTCAGTCAAGTCATATGACTTGTTTATTACATTATGATTGGTTTATGAGTTTTTGCACATGACCTTACTACGAGGTCATGGGTTTTGAGCATGTGACCACTTTGGTCACATGACTAGTTTGTTATGATTTGGTTTCGCACATGTGACCACTTTGGGTCACATGACTATGGGTGGGAAGAATACTATATAAGGAGGCCGGTGCGGCCGAGGAAGATAGGTTCTTCATGCTTTATTCTAAGTACTTTTCCTACTTATTACTTGAATGAATATAAAACACCTTTATGATCTTTATCTTTATTGCAATGTTATTGTTACGCCAAGGAAAGTTCTTCATGAAGAAGAGTTAGAGAAAGCTTACGATAGGCATTCCCGATAGAAGACAAAGGTCTTATACTATCGGTAATGTAGGCAGAGGCCTAGTGCTATCATAAGATGAAGGAAGAAGAAGTAAGAGAAGAGAAGTATCATTCCCTGTCACCAAGAACTAACCATCTGAGGGGAGATCGTTACAGCAGGACTACAGTAACTTCAAAGTTGATGTAATCAAATCCATTGCCGAACTTGGCAATGAGCTCAGGAAATCAATCAACGATGGAAAAGTTACAGTCTATAAGGAGTTTGTTGTGATTCACGGGAAATTTGACAAGCTTATATCTGACCAGAAAGTAATGAAATGGCAATTCTACTTCCTGTTCTTTAGAGTTTCATCGGTTAGTGTTAGGAATACTGGAATCCGATATCTAGGAATCACTCTAAGTAGGGTAACCCAACTCAGAATCGGAATCCCTAGTCTCTAACACCCCTCCTCAAGCCCCCTTTTGGAGCCCGCACGTCATCATACATATCAATCTCAGTTGCGTCCTGTGACTATAATACCACAGAGTTGAAGGTGTCAGAATAATACTATATACGTTGCCACCGTCTATTTAACTTGATCCTATTTACAGGTTATATGAGAGGGGACCATCAGCTAAGTCTGAGAAGTGGAATGAAGTAAGTCTATCAACTACTCAGAGAGTTACTAGGCTTCAAAGATGTAATGTCTTCAGCATAGGCTACAGGTAACAGGACATTTTTGTATGAAGAGATGATATCGAATAGTAAAGAATTTCAATGAGAGATTAATACATTCATATCTATCTTACAATAACCAGAAGCCTGAGAGTCTAGAACTTTGAGAGGCACTACCATAGAAGTCAATGGACTTCACGGAGTGTTACAACTAGGTTTTAGAACATATTGTAGCTGCAGAGATGACTTTCAATACTACTATAGCGATTGAAACCCGATTACCCAGAGAAATCAAGGGTTGCCGACTGAGGGAATATTTATCAATCTGATAGAATAGCATTCTGCAAATCAGTAGGAAGTCCTCTGAAAGATATCTATTGGTTGGGTAAGAAGTTATAAAAGTTTGAAGTCAAGTGACCTAGAATAATTGGGATTACGACTACCTTCGTAAATACAACCCGCAGATGAAACTGATCATTTCATCAATGAGGAGACAATTGGGGCCAACTCAGTTTAACTTGAGAACTAGGCCATAAGTCTAAAGACTCTAATAATTGGATAACTACTATTGGGAACAGTATAATTCCTAGTTAGTTATATTGTAATTGCCGAAGAGGGTATGGCGATTTTCAGGATCTCCAGGTATTCACACCTTTTAAGAATTCCTGATGTTGTGGATTATAAGCAGAGAAGTACAAAGTTGTATACTAAATAGATGTAGTCTGTGAATACTGATGAGGAATATGAATATCAATATGCCACTCAAGCTTTAGATATCATCAAGTAATAGAGAAGAGACCTTAACAATATAATATTGTCATTCTGATTCAATTCTACCCCACCTATTTTACTTTACTCTCAGTAGTCATAAATAAAACAAGCAAAGTTCAAGCCTTCTTAGACAATCCCCATCTACGGAAACAAATTTTAGTTGGCCTAAACAACTCTGAAGATTATCAGGGTGTCTCCGCCTAATACTTAGTTTCTCATTCAGCTCCTGTATCTGGTTAATCTAATAGGTATAGTTGGTGCTATAGAGCTTAAAGGATTATATCTAACTTCGCTTTTGTGCCTTCTTTGCCAGCAAGGAAGGAACTCCTTCCAATAAGCAACTGGAGGCCTCCCGGAAGAAGATGCAGAAGTGGCTTAGAGCCTTCCCCCTCAACCATATTTTTCTAGCTGTTTCTGGGTTTCTTTTTCCATTCTTTTTTCTTATATATATACCTAGCCTGTTGATAGAAATAGATTGGAGTTCTAGAGGGTAAATAAAACAAGAAGTTGCGGTACTGTACTGTGCTTGCCAAAATTAAAAGTCTGGCTTGATCTTTACTAGTTCAGTAATATAAGGATGACATCAACTGCAGAGATTTTGACATAGATATGACTGATGAGGAGAATGAGTAGCATACCGCACAATCTATACATAAAAAGTTGAATGTTCAGATTTTGAATATTATTTGTGGGACTACAAAATATATGGAGGAGTTTCCTGTTTTGGGGGTGTATTAGTAAGAGGTTTCTGTGGACTTAAAGGCCTGTTTGCTACAAGTATTATCAAATCATAAATTTGTCAAACTACATTCTGAATGTTATACAAAGTAAGTAAGTAACTTGCCATTTGGAGAAAACTCATGACATGTAAATGGTTTTAACTACCCCACCTTACCATATCACTCGTAATGATCTTAGAAGATACTCCGGACATCTCCAAAGTATCATCTTGAAGCCATCAATAAACTCTTGGAGCCAGGTTTGGCTCTGTGACCAGATATTCCATATCCCCTCAGGAGACATCCTTTTACCAAGTAGAAGAACCTCACAAACCCCACAAAGGATGACTTTTTACATGCTAAGCCAACTTAAAATACCAGAAGGCGACATATCCTACCGTATAATGCTTCAAACTCAAATACAAGCAAAATCCTACTAACTCCAATACTGGATAATCTTTTTTACAAAGCTAACATAATCTAAATAAAAAGAAAGCATATTTTTCACCAAGTTAGACACCCTCACAAAACCCATAAAACTTGTATTATTATTTTTACACCAAGCCTCGGCAACTTATTGTTAAGCTATGTACCAAAAGCCATGCCGGACTGTATTGTATTTTTATATTTTTACATAAAGCTATTATAATATTATTTATTAAAGATACCAGAACCTTCATCATCCAATGATGGAACCTTATTCTATTAATTTCTGCTTTATTCACCTCTGTTATTGTCCCTAGGCATATCATTTCACCTGACTCAGGTTGGCTTGACAACTTGGAGCTCCACTCCAATTGGTTGAAACGGAATTTCCTGTTCCACCAGAGAACCCGCCTTTACATATTTTGCACTGCAGGCTTGGCAGTGATTGGTAACATCCACTGAGCTTTCAAGAGCCTGGATTTCAAGGTCAACCATCTTCCATGCAACTATCTGAGTCTACTCATAACAATTAGCAAATACTATATTCTAACTCTTACGCCAAACAAAAATCCTCTCTCCTGTCCTCATCTATTGACGTATCTGACTCAGGGGGTTTCATGATCAATTCATCCCTGATGGCACCGGAAACAATAGTATCAGAAACAATGGTACTAGAAGCTATAGTCACGGTGGCCAGTCCAATATTTTTGTAAGTCTTTTGACCTCGAACTGATTATTTAAACATTAGCTTACAAACTATTGTATAGCAGGACCAAATCAACAGACTGTCACGAACATGGCTTAGCGAGGAAAAGGTTTTCACGTGACACATGGTTATGAGTCACAGGTATGTTATTGTTTTGCACATATGACTTATCCGGGTCATATGATTTGTTATGTGTGGGATTTGTGATGCTTTTGCACATGGATCAAATATGAGTCATGGGAAGTGCACCTGGCAAGTATACCTTGTGAGTATGCCTTGTGGATAAGCCTTGCGCATATGATTTATGTTTCACACATGACCTCGTTATAAGGTCATGGGTTTCACACATATGACTCAGTCGAGTCATATGACTTGTTGATTGTGTTATGATTAGTTTATGAGTTTTTATACATGACCTCGCTATGAGGTCATGGGTTTTGAGCATGTGATCACTTCAGTCACATGACTAGTTTGTTATGATTTGGTTTTGCATATGTGACCACTTTAGGTCACATGACTACAGGTAGGAAGAATACTATATAAGGAGGCTGAGGTGGCTGAGGAAGATAGGTTCTTGACGCTTTGTTCTAAGTACTTTTCCTATTTATTACTTTAATGAATATAAAATAACTTTACGATCTTTACCGTTATTGCAACGTTATCGTTATGCTAAGGAAAGCCCTTCACGAAGATAAGTTAGAGAAAGCTTACGCTAGGCGTTCCCGATAGAAGACAAAGGTCTTGTACTATCGGTAACGTAGGCAGAGGCCTGAGTCTATTGAAAGACAAAGACAAAAAAGAGGGTATATCGTTCCCTGTCGCTAAGAACTAACTGTCCAAAGAGGGAGTGTTACACAGACCCGATAACAAAATTGAAGGTCCTACCAAAGTATGGATTCAGCTCCCAAACACCCAGCAACTACCAACTAAGACCATGATAGCAGGACCACAGCACCTTCAGAGTCAATGTAATTAAGCTCTATAGGACCAACTATACCTATTAGATTAGCCAAATACAGGACCTCAATGAGAAACTAACCAATAAAGCTCTAAAGAAAAGGAAGTAGAGTTACCATTTCATTAGTTTCTGGTCAGACTTAAGCTCGCCAAACTTCCCGTGGATCTCGGAGAACTGCTTGTAGACCGTGGCATTTCTATCGTTGATCAATTTCCTGAGCTCATTGCTAAGCTTTGCGATAGATTTGATTATATTAACTATGAAGGTGTTACGGTCCTGTCATCATTATTTCTTGGCAATCAGCTCAGGAAATTGATCAATGATAGAAATGCCATGGTCTACAAGAAGTTCTCTATAATCTACAGAAATTTCAGTGAGTTTGAGTCTGACTAGAAACTAATGAAATGGTAACTCCACTTCCTTTTCTTTAGAGCTTCATTGGTTAGTTTGTCATTCAGCTTCTATATTTAGTTAATCTAATAGGTATAGTTGGTCCTATAGAGGTTAAAGAATTACCTCTAACTCTGCTTTTCTGCCTTCTTTGCCAGAGAGAAAACAACTCCCTCCTACGAGCAACCCGAGTCCCTCTTGAAGAAGCTGCAGAAGTGACTTGAGGCTCCCCTCCAACCATCTTTTTCTGCCTGTTTCTGGATTTCTTTTTCCTTTCTTTTTCCTTATATATATATCTAATCAGTTGATAGAAAGAGAATAGAATTCTAGAGGGTAAATAAAAAAAGAAATTATAGTACTCTACTGTACTTGCCAAAATTAAAAGATTGTCTTAACCCTTACCAGTTCAGTAATACAAGGATGACATCAACCTTGGAGGTTCCAACATTGATACGACTGGCGAGGACGATAAGCAGCACACTGCACAATCCATATATAAGAAGCTGAATGTTTGGGTATCAAACATTGTGTGTAGGACTACAAAGTATATAGAGGAGTTTCCTGTTTTGAAGGTGTATTAGTAAGAGGTTTCTGTGGGCTTAAAGGCCTGTTCGCTACAAGTATAATCAAATTACAAATTTGTCAAACCATGTTTTCAGTATTATGTAAAGTGAGTAAGTAACTTGCAGTTTGGAGAAAACTCATGACATGTAAATAGTTTTAACTACCTCACCTTACCAGATCACTTGTAATGATCTTAGATGATGCTCCGAACAGTCCCAAAGCAGCATCTTGAAGCCGTAAATTGACTCTTAGAGTCAGGTTTGGCTCTGTGACCAGACATTCCATATTCTCTCAGGAGACATCTTTTCACCAAGTAGAAGTACCTCATAAACTCCAAAAAGGACAGCTTTTCACATGCCAAGCCAACTTAAAATACCTGAAGCTGACATACTCTATAATGCTTCAGACTCTGATACACTAACTTCAATACTGGGTAATCTTTTTCACAAAGCTAACATATTCTAAAAAAAAAAGCATATTTTTCACTAAGTTAGACGTCTCTATAAAACCTATAAAACTTGAATACACCAAGCCTGTGCATATTATTGTTAAGCTAGATACCAAAACTAAAGGCAAGACATATTGTAATTTTATAAAAAGAGTGCATAATATTATAAACCTACTGTTTTTTACACTAAGCATAGGGATTTTTTTGTCAATATTGATATAATATTTCCACAAAACCAAAGCAAAGTTGTATCTTATTTTTATACAAAGCTGCTATAATATTATAAAGAATATTCTTCACCAAGTAATGTACCTCCAGAAAGCTCATATACCAAGAGTACGTATTTTTCTATTTCAAGCTGAATACACTTGCAAAATCCCATAAAGATTGTTGCTGAATAGACACTCCAGAGCCATCCAGACAGATTCTGATTAGTATACTTAGTCTTATAGAAGTAGAAGTAGAGCGGTTGCAACCCACCTATCACAAGCTGATGTGAAATACAGATTCTCTTGGGGGAGGCCACTAATGAATAGAAGAACTTAAATCCTAGCCCAAGATCGCAACAAATGTATATAAAGTTCATCTCCACCAAGCTAGCCTTGTGCCTAAATAAACTTCTCTGATTGGACAGGGTAGAGTCTATCAGCCTCAGATGATTTTTGCTTAAAACATAGGTCAGTAATAAAGAGTCCTGTAGTCATGATCCAGTTATTAACAACTTAGTATGACTTATATTAATAGTTTTAGGTAATGCTAATGCCAAGTCAACAAGTCAAATGAAGAATATATAAGCTAGTAGTCTGTTATAACTATGGCTTAGTAAGGAAAGGGTTTTTTATATGACTCATGATTATGAGTCATAGGTATGTTAAGGCTTTCATGCATATGACCATTTCAGTCATATAACTAGTTTATGTATTTCGCACATGACCTCATGATGAGATTATAGGTTTCAGGTATGTGACTACTTTAGGTCATATGGCTTGTTTATTGTGTTATGATTGGTTTATAGGTTTACGTATATGACCACTTAGATTATATGACTTGTTTATGTGTTTCACACATTGCCTCACTATGAGGTCATGGGTTTTGCATATGTGACCAGTTTGGTCATACGACTAGTTTGTTATGATTTGTTTTTACATAGAGGACCACTTTGGTCACATGACTGGGGTGTGAAGAATGACTATATAAGAGGTCAATGTTAGGAATACCACGATCCAATGCCTAGAAATCATCCTAAGTAGGGTAATCCCACTCGGAATCGGAATCTCTGGTCTCTAACACTCTCCTCCAGTTCCTTTATGGGGCCTGCATATCATCATACATATCTATCTCAATTGCATCTTGTAACTATAATGCCACAGAATTGAAGGTATCTGTAACATGTTCGCTAGGTGCTAATCACGTTATCGGTAATGATACGATAGTTGGCAGGTAGCCTGCTCTTCCAGAGAGGAGGCGAGAGCTGAGAACTAAAGGAGGCTTCGAGGGTGTACTGGGGAACAAAGAAGTAAGCGTTCAACCAAGTATATTGAAATACTGTCTGTTGAAGTCTGCCTTTTCTATCGTAGAAACAGGCAGTCTTTAAATACACAAATCTGTTCATGTCTAGCATGAATGAAACTAATCAAAGGTATCAATCGATACCATTTGGTAAAACTCCTTAAGTATCAAAGCGATACTTAAAACAAAACATAAAACAAAACCAAGTATCAAACGATACTTAAAACAAAACATAAAACAAAACCAAGTATCAAACGATACTTAAAACAAAACATAAAACAAAACCAATAACCAAGTACACGTACTGGTTACATTCCCCAAAACAAAACAACTGTTTAAACAAACAAAACCTAATAATCATCAAAAACATCAGCTAAAGAATCAAAGGCTTCAAACTCCGCCATCTATTGTTCATTATAAGTGTCACACCAGGGACAAGTTGAAATCCTAAGAAAGCACTTAGATTCGAAGAAATCTAAGTCACAGTAGTCATGAATACCAGATTCGTGCTGTACATCAACCCAAGCATGATCGCAATCAGCACAGTAGTCAATCCAGAGGATTTCGAAATAGTCTTCAAGTTGGATAGCATCGTGGTTCAACACACAGTCCAACAACCTGTTGTCGCAGCCTCACATTGAGTTCCACATAGTTTGACATCGTTATGGTATTCGGATGGTGATTGGCGACTAGATAAAGTTGTCGAGAGCCTGCTCCATAGCTTGATTCTCCTCATCACTGCTTTTGAACTCCGACTCAAAGTATGGTGCCCAAAATCCATCTCTAGCTTCGAGTTCTGCGTGCCATCGCTCAGTTTCTGGTACTGTAGGTATCCAATACATGGTGATATAATTGATTGTTGGGGGGAGGAATTCGTTTGGCATGTTGTCTTTCCACCATCCGTTCACCATATCCATAGCGTGCTCAAGTCCTTCCAGTGGTTCCCAACTATTTTCGCTCGTCGGATATCCTTTCCATTTGACTAGGAACTGATCATTTCGATGCCATAGGTGGTGGTCTCTGATTTCTTCAACTTCCCATTCATCCTTCTTGTCGATAATGATAGGTGCAGGTCGAGAGTGGGTCCTTCCAGGAAACTTGGAGTCGTCATTTGGATGGAATCACTTGACAGCTGATATGTGAAAGACTGCAGTATTGCGGCGGTACATGTGTCCATCCATCTGGACAGTGTAGTTTTCTGTATGCTCGTCAAAGGATATGACTTTGAAGGGTCCTCGCCATCGGGGTTGTAGTTTCTTGCTGCGTCCGACATTGGTAATGAACATGTTACCGTGTACCATGAGCATGTCTCCTGGTGAGATGGGAACATGTTTGCGTCGTTGTTTTTGAGCAGTAGTGGTGCTTCGGAATCGTGCAGCCTTAACAGCTTGGAAGGCATCATTCTGAATTGCTTGGTGGCGGTTTAGATGGTCATCAGAGGTAGGGACTGAGGAGTTCTTGAATAGAGTTGTAGGTAGGAGAGGGTATTGGCGGCCAAAAACTACCTTGTATGGTGACATCTCCAAGGTATCTGAAAATCCGGCGTTGATATATGCAGCGAGCTCAACAAGGGCTGGTTCCCAATTGGTTTGTCGTTCATTGATCATATTCCTAATTCCGGTCTTAACTTCGCGAATCTTTCTCTCTGCTTGGCCATTCGTCTCATGATGTCCAGGGGCTGCCATGATGTGGTTTATTCCGAGAGAGGTCAAGGTTTGCTTCCAGAATCTGGCGGTAAAGCGGGGATCAGCATCACTGACAATAGATAAGGGGTACCCGTGGGGGGTAAACAAGTATCGTCGTAGGTTATTCCAGGTGTCTTTGAAGGAGTCGGTAATCTTCATTGGTATTAACCAGGTGTATCCAGAGAATCGATCCACAGCTACCAGGATGGTGTCATATCCGGTGGACTTGTTGAATGGTCCTGCGAAATCGATGGCATAGGATTCAAATATTTCACATGGTAGTGGGAGGGTCGGAGCTTTCCCTTCAGGAAGCTGTGTTCGCTCCTTATTTGCCTGACAGAGTTCGCATTGCCTGACAAAATCGCGGAAGTCCTTTCGCATTTCAGGCCAGTAAACATATTCTGAGGCATATTGGAGGTTGCGATCCGCACTGTGGTGTCCTTTGTTGTGAATTTCGGATATGACATATTCTCTAATAGTCATTCCATTGAACATATAGCCTTTTGGTATGTATAGGCAACGTTCACCATAACGGGTGCTGGTATATACCATTCTGTTTGATATGTTGTAGGGAGCAAGATCTCCATACCTGGAGCTATCCATGGCTTTGAAGTAAATCGGGTCATGGCGATATCCTGCTATCATTTGGCTTCGGAAAGAGGAGGTTAATTCTTCTGTGGTTGATCTAACATCTCGTTCATCCTCGATTAAGGATCCTCTTGTTGGTTCGATAGGGGCTTCCTCTTCCTCAAAGGTTTCGTAGAGTTGACACCGATGCTCGGGAATAGTAGGGGGTATGACCGAGACAATGGTTTCATTGTTGTATACTCGTAAGGGTCCACCATATAGTGGTCGTGAATCGATTATGGGAGAAGAGGATGGCGGGGCTGACTGTGGAGGGTGTAAATAGGATATTGCATCCACGTAGGCCGCTGCTTGTTCGAGTTCTTCGAGACCTTGGTATCGTGTTGGAACAGGATTAAGGGTATGAGGAGGTTGGGTCGATTCATCTTCATTGATCATCTCTTCTGCTCCTTCTATGGTGTCGAAGCTGGTGTCTTTGGAATCGTCAGCAGGCATATAGTACGGTCGTTGGTATCTGTTGCCGAACTTGATCTCAGTCTGGAGAAAAGGGCAGGTGTCATGGTAACAGTGGGACCAGTGGAGTCTGCTTTGTTCAAGTTCGTGAGGAGGTGTGCTGCGGAGCGTGCAATTGTCTTTCCATTCTTCATCAATGTCCTTTCCTCGTTCTGTTCCGGCAGCACTGTACATGGTGTAAGAGAAAGGATTGGAGGGAGCGGCAGAGCTGGCTGTAGCCATCGATGGTTCTTGTTCATAGGAGATGTCGTCAGGGCTGTCCTCGCTTTGTCTTGTGTGGTCATGAACAAGGGGAGGGTTTGCGAGGTCTTGATTCTCATATAGGCGGGAAAGAGCATCAGCTAAATAGTTCGTTCTTCCAGGGGTATAGATGATTTTTGCATCGTATTTGCTGATCTCGCCTATCCATCTCGTTCTTCTTCTTCCCGGTATTCTTTCTGTTTTAAGATTAGTGAGAGGTTGGTGGTCGGTGACAATAGTGAAGGTATTGCCCATTAGGATGTGGTTGAAAGCGGCGAGAGCATCAATCACAGCAAGGGCTTCCTTGTCTGTTGTTCCATAGTTCATCTGTGAGTTAGTGAACTTCCTACTGTGTGATGCCGCCAGCCTTGCCGTTTCATGGGAGGCCCCTTGCCCAACCCATGCTCCAACTCCAACATCCGATGCATCAGTAATCAGCCATATTGGTTCTGGTTTACTATAGTCAATAGGTTGAATAACGTTGGCATTTTTAATCAATTCCTTGATGTTGGTAAAGGCTTGGTCATGAGTGTAGGTCCAGACAAATTCTGCATTGCCGGTAAGGTCTGTGAGCGGCGCTGTCACAGTGGCATGGTGTGGTAGGAACTGGGCAATATAGTTGACTAGTCCTAAGAATCGCATGAGTTCCTTTTGATTCCGGGGTGTCGACCATTCCATTAAACAGGCTATTTTTCCAGGGGATGTGTATATTCCTTCATCATCTATAACATGTCCTAGTATATCGAGTTTATAAGCAAACAGAATTGATTTGTTTCTGCTAGCGTAGAATTTAGCTTCCCTAAGTTTGGTACAAACCAAACCTATATGGTAGGCATGTTCTGTTGCAGTGTTCGAGAAGATGAGAATATCATCAATGTAGACCCAAACAAAATGGTAGAGGTATTTGCTTAGGAGGTTTTCCATAATTCGCATAAAGGTGGCGGGTGCATTCATATCACCTTGTAACATAACTTGGCTAATGAAACTTCTGAAGGGTGTTTTGAAACTGTTGTAGCGTTCACTTTCTGGATCTAACCTTGTTTGGAAGTAGGCATCGCTTAGGTCAATCTTACTTCGGAATCTAGCCTGTCCAACTGCATTTAGGATCTGGGTTTGGTTTGGGATAGCAGAGCTGTCCATAACCGTGTTTTCGTTCCGTAGCTTGAGATCAACCAAGGGGTGGATTCTTTTGCCATCTGCTTTGGGTTGAACGAACATAGGAGCGGCACCTGGGGCTTCTGCCTGGTAGATGACTCCTCTTCTTTGTTGTTGGTTGATCCAATCACAAAGTGGGCTTTTGTATATGTCAGGAATAGAGTAGGTGGGTTGGTTCTTGAGATTGGAGGGGTCTCGGAGGCGGATGTGGCGGTTCACCTCCCTCATAGGTGGTAGTTCTTCGGGTATTTGATCAGGGAAAACATCAGAGTATTCATCCAATAGTTTTTGGGTAGTTGCTTCACAGACTGCGGCTGGGTATTCTCCGCTTGTTGGCTTGCAGGAGACTCTGACCTTCTGATCTGGGAAATCGATGGTTGATTCTCCACACCTGATTATAGCTTTGTGGCGGTTCAGGAATAGCATGCCTATTAGGGCATCGTATTTGGCTAAATTTCTAATCAGCATTTCCTGGGGGGGTAGTATAGCAGAACCAAGTCGAATAGTTGCAGAACATGTTTTATGGCTTGTGGATCGTGATCCCTTTACTGCCATATTGACAGGTATGGGTTGGTTAAGGTCTCGAGTTGGGAGTCCATGGACAGAGACAAAGGCATTACTGATCATATCTCTTCCGATTGCGCCAGTGTCGAATAGGACTCGAGCGCTTTTGCCATTGATCAGGATAGTACCTTCCAGAGTGGTGTGTGCTTTGAATGTAGCCGGAGGTCGGACACTGTTGCATTCCACATCGATATACCCGATATGGATCTCTTCATATTCACTGGATTGGGCGTTATCACTTTTAACATTGTTGGCTGGCGCCTCTTGCTTAATTGCCTTTCCTTTTCCTTTCTTTGTAGGATAGTTCTTTGCCATGTGCCCTGTTTTTCCACATTCAAAACATTCTCCTTTTTGCCATCTCGATTCTTTGGAGGATTTTGTTTTCTTCTTGAAAACCCGTGGGGTATTATCTTCAGAGTTGCTGGAGGCTTTGTGCCGTGGCTGGCTGTTCCTACTAGAGGTTGTCTGTGTTTTGTAGGCCTTGGTCTCATGGAGAATGGCGTCCTTTCGTTCTGCTCTTGCAATTATTACTGCAATATCATCGCCATCTTCCTCGAGTGGTTCTACTTCTCGCCGGAGGATAGGGTGCATGGTGTCGTAGAATCGTCGCTTCAGGATGTATTTGGAGATACTTCCTCTCTCCATTTCGTCCTTATACATCAATAGATCTGTAGCTACATCTGTAATCCTTTTGACATGCATTCCATTAACTTACTAGAGCTGGTTGAATTTGTTGTATAGGAGGTCATTGGTTATAGAGGATTGGAATCGTCCTTTCAGGTAATCGATAACTGTAGATCCTCTTAATCTCACATTCCCGCTGAAATCCTTATAGCATTGGTGGTATGCGTCGGTTGCCTTTCCTTCACAGAATGATCCAATGATAAGTCCGGTTGTAGGGTCTTCCACATCTTTTCCTTGTAAGAGTAGGAAGTGTGAGAGTTCTGTTACCCATCGTTCAAAGGATTCAGGTTTGAGGTCTTTTCCTTCTCCTGTGAACTTTGCTGGGAGGTGGAGTTTAAACTTAGGAGGTTCAAATGCTGCGGGTACCTCCTCTTCTTCAGGCCTTGCCTGAGATTTCTCTCCTCCAGAAGGCCCTCCTCCTGTGCTAGCCATATCTGATTCGCTACTAGATTCGGGGTCATTTGGAGGTTCAAAGGAAGGCTTCTTTGTCGGGGTAGAAGGGAATTCTCCTGGAGGTTGTGTATCTTCCGTGTTTGCAGGATTGCCCGGCTCTTTAGCAGAGCGCCAGGATTGTTTCTTTCTTGTAAGGTCTTGCTGTGGGATTTGCTTCCCACTCCTGGTCGTCAAAGACTCTATCTTGGGTTTGAGATGAAGCCGAATGTGCTGAGATTCTGCCGCTTCTCTCCACTAGCGTTCTGAGGTGGATATCGATAGGTTGATCAGGCCTAAATCTGGGGACAGGTTCTTAACCACTTGCTGAGATTAAAAAAATGTAACGTGTTCGCTAGGTGCTAATCACGTTATCGGTAATGATACGATAGTTGGCAGGTAGCCTGCTCTTCCAGAGAGGAGGCGAGAGCTGAGAACTAAAAGAGGCTTCGAGGGTGTACTGGGGAACAAAGAAGTAACCGTTCAACCAAGTATATTGAAATACTGTCAGTCGAAGTCTGCCTTTTCTATTGTAGAAGCAGGCGGTCTTTAAATACACAAATCTGTTCATGTCTAGCATGAACGAAACTAATCAAAGGTATCAATCGATAACATTTGGTAAAACTCTTTAAGTATCAAAGCGATACTTAAAACAAAACATAAAACAAAACCAAGTATCAAACGATACTTAAAACAAACCAAGTATCAAAGCGATACTTAAAACAAAACATAAAACAAAACCAAGTATCAAACGATACTTAAAACAAAACATAAAACAAAACCAAGTATCAAACGATACTTAAAACAAAACATAAAACAAAACTAAGCATCAAACGATACTTAAAACAAAACATAAAACAAAACCAATAACCAAGTACCCGTACCGGTTACTGTATCTGAATAATACCATATACATCACTGTCATCTGTTTGAACAGATCCTGTTTACGGGATATATGAGAGGGGACATTTGGCTAAGTCTAGGAGGTGGAACAGAGTGAATCCATCAACTACTTAGAGAGCTACTTAGCTTTTAAGATGTAACATCTTTGGCATAGGCCATAGGTAACAGATGTTTTCGCACGAAGAGATGGTATCGGATGATAAAGAATCTCAGCGAGATACCTATACATTTGCATGCATCCTTCAATAACCAGAAGAGTCTAGAACTCTGAGGAACACTACTATAGAAGCTAATGGACTTCACAGAGTGTTACAACTAGGTTTCGGAACACATTGTAGCTGCAGAGATTTCTCTCAATAATATAACAGCAATTGAAACCCTGTTACCCAGAGTAAACGAAGATTACCGACCAAGGAATTAATTGACAATCCAGTAGAATAGCTTCTTGTGAATTAGTTGAAAGTCCTTCAGAAGTTATCTATCCATTAGGTAAGGAGTTATGAAGATCTGAAGTCAGGTAATCTAGAAAAGTTGTAATTACAACTACCTTTGCAGATACAACCTGCAGATGAAACTGATCATTTCATCAATAATGGAGACAATTAGAGCCAACTCATTTCAACATGAGAACCAGGCCATAAGTCTAAAGACTCTAATGATCGAATAATTACTATTGGGAACAGTATGGTTCCTAGTTAGTTATATCATAATTGCCTAAGAGTGTGTGGTGATTTTCAGGGTCTTCAGGTGTTTGCTTTTTTGAAGAATACCCGACATTGCAAGTTATAATCAGAGAGGTATATAGTTGTATAATAAATAGATGTAGTCCACGAACACTCAGATGTAGAATATAAATATTGAGGTATCTCCCAAGCTTTAGACATCATCAAGCAACCCAGAAGAGACCTTAACAATATTATATTTTCTTCACGATTTTATTTTACTTTACCTACTTTACTTCACTCTTAGTAGTCAAACAAAACGAGAGTAATTCGAGACTTCCTAGACAATCTCCGTTTACAGAAATGAATGTTAGTTGGCCCAGAAAATTCTGAAGTCTATCAGGTTGTCTCCTCCTAACAGTCGATAGGGCCCAAGGAGAATGAGTTCTTCATCCTTTATTCTATTTACTTTTTTTACTTGTTATTTATGCCTTTATAAATATAAAATACCTTTATGCTCTTTACTATTATCACAACCTTTATTAATATTACTATGAGAAAACTCTACCTAAGGAAGTGTTAGAGAAAGCTTATGATAGGCATTACAGATAAAAGATATCGGTCTTATACTATCAGTAATATAGGCATAGGCCTAAGAGCTATCATAGAGAAGAAGAAGAAAAGTATTGTTTCCGGTTACTAAGAACTAACCACCTAAGAAGGGATTGTTACAGTGGCAGAGAGGTTGAATACGGTTTTATAAGACAATTTATACTTATATCTCTGGCAAAAGCTAAGGTATTATTACTATAAGTTTACCTTAGGATATGGTTTGTAGTGTGGGGAGAAAATTGATAGAACCTGTCCTACAGAACCTTAAAACAAAAATTTTAACCTAATGAATCTTTTCCTGACTACTACTCTGAGCAACTCCTCCTAACAAACAAGGTACTTATACCAGTATCCTGCCTCTGAATACATCCCTACAATATCTGCATAATCCTGACCATGAGTCTTCTGCCCTGTTTCTATTCCATCCTGTATCCCTTTAAGTCTCAAAATATGAGAGCGATTCTGGGCCCATGTCCCCTTCCCAAATTCCACTCCCTTCTACATTCTTGCAATGTCAGAGCTATTCAGACTCTCTGCCAATGTCTTCCCTTCAACATATATCCCCTATGGATAAGTCTTCAGAATGTGAGAGCCATTGTAGATCTCAGGATATCTAGGAACACATATACCAGGATACCCTTTTCTCTTTACATTAGTATTCTCATCCTCACTTTATTTGGAGCTAGAGCCCGGTCTCAAGTACACAATTCTGGCTCCAGGTCTCCAAGTTTATATATTCCCATCCCAGATTAGTTTGTGGCTAGAAATTGTACCTAGCTCTGAGTGATCCTTCCCTTATGAATGAGTCTTCTGTCTCGCCTCTATTTTAACCTGTATCTCCTGGAACCTTGATACATGAGAGAGACTCCAAATTCCAGCATGTGCCTACTCCCCAGACTTAACTCCCTTCTACACTCCCGTAATGCCAGCATGATTGTAACTCCAAGGCAAAGTCCTCTCCCTCCAACATGCAAGAACCTTTTTATGCTCTTGCTTGGTTGAGAATCTATTCTTGGAACCCAGAATTTCTAGACAACCCTGACCTTGTAAATCAATCCTCTGCCAATGAATCCTTTGAAAATGATTCTGAACACCCGGGTCTAGTATACCTTAGCAGTGAGTGTGAGTACTTTACAACTGGTGTGTCAGAGATTTCCTCTACACAAGTGTCCCAGCTAAATACCTCAGACAAAGTTGACATTGCTAGAGCCATGGAAACGATTCAAACTAATGTGTTCAGCACCCATACTGATCTTGATGCACAAGTCTGCTCTCTATGTCAGCTTCTCCAGGTGTGGGTACAGATACTGGTTGGGTCGATTGGGTTTCTAAAACTTACTTTGTTGACATGTATGATCATTCATGCGATTCCAGGTTTGGCTTTATTGAGAGATTCATCTCTCATTTCTATTGCTGGTTTTTTATTTGTCACTCTTATCATATGTCTTATATTGGAGAAGATTTTCCAAGTCTCCTACCTGTCAAGTAAAGCATAAGGGGACTGATCCCAAATACATTTTTTATTTTTTTCTTCTCTTCTTATTAAGATTTTAGCCTTTCTCCAATATTATCATACTAAGGTGTAGTATGACACCCTATTCTATTTAAGATCTCATTTGAATGCACTTACCATGTCTGGTATCACATGCTTTATTTATGTCAGCTGATTTAAAGTAGATGCCCTTTGCTACCCAATTTGCCAAAAGCAGTTACTACTACTATTATCAAAAACTAGTGTGTGTGAAGACTTTTTTAACTTTTTTTTTTATGTCTGCCAGGACTTTACCCTGACCTAGTACAAGTACTGTGTCATCCACAGAACTTGTAGCAGCTGCTGCCTATTTTCCGGTTCTTAGAAGTTATTAACTTTGGTCACAGTCACAACTCAAAAACATTGTTTGAACTTCATTGGTTTCATTCAGGAGTGGCAGTGTGTGTACTTAGTTGCTAAGCAAAATCTCATACAAATTGACTATCTTGGCATGAATTTTGGCATTGCCTTCTTTAAAAGATTATTCAGCCCCCTCCAGGATCCATTCCTGCGGGATTGTAATCCCAGCATAAGCCTTTCAGAATTCAGAACCATTTCTATAGTCTGACATTTAACTATGTAAATCTTTGGATTAAGCTCGCTATCAATGATTTTTTTATGGAGTTGATAGGCATGTAGGAAAATTGATGGTTTGTATGGAAAACTGGGGGGGCACATTTCTTCTGTTGCCAGGCTCGTGGAGTGCCCTTAACACCGAATGATGGGTGATTTGGTAGCTGCTGTGATGTGCTGGGCGACAATGATGCATTGGGTGCTGGGTGGCAACGATGCGCCAGGTCATGGTGCGCAGCCCCTGGAAGAACTTGTTGTTTGCTCGGGAGGATCAAAAAAAGGGTCCTAACGCACCCAAAAGAGGCATCCAGGGCACCGCTTTCAGACCCTCATCGTAAAAGATCACTTCATGTCGTTGTCGTGCTGATTTTTAAATCTCCGTTTCTAAGAAGAACCAGCAACTGAAGTACCCGTACTTGTAAGGTATTCGGTGCTTTTTTCTGCATCAGGGATAGTTTAATCTAGTCTCACTCAGTGATAAGATTCATTAAGCATCACTCGACTACCGCACGTCTCTCGGCTCTTTTGTCAGAGGGTAGAGTCTATTACAGCATACGGCGGAATCCCCTACCCCGATTTAGTAAGCTCTCAAACTCGGAGTGGGGGTGCATAACCTCCTGTACAGTACAAACGCTTAACTTAGAAATACAGTAACCACGAGAAAGGTCTATAGCAAGGCTACCTTACTAACAATTCCTCACCGGCCACCCCCTGCCAGCGGTACGGTCGTTTAACTCCTGCATGTGCGGTACTCGATATAAGGGTGGGCCCATATATATATATTGGTGTTTAGTGACTTACTATATCGGTATTATCCTGCGATCTCTCTAGTAGAACCCAAGGACGAGAAGCACGCTGGTGGATATCACTTCACAAACTCCATCTTTGTAACCAGCTTCGAGGTCGGAAAAAAATTCAGCCGGAACGAAGCCGGAGAGCATGTGCTTGTTAACCATACCCGTGGGGACAATCAAGCCCCGGGCTTCAACCCGGATTCCATTCCAACACGCTTTTGTACTGCATACGTCGTGTTGTATGATATCATAGTAAATATCAAAGGTACATGTTTAAAGGGCGGTCCGATGTCCGCACTTTGGAATTTCCCTGAGTAAGACTAAAAAGAGGCTGTAGAAAAGGCGAGCTTCCAGTTCGGTAAGCTTAAGCCATAAGTCCAGGAGTCCACGCGCGGAATGGGGAAGGTATGAACCAACCGAGAACAAAGGTAAGGAAAATACCAATTAATGGGAAATCAGAAACACCCATGGCACTCGCCTTAAACCTTGGGTTCTGTGGCTGTCGCTCTTTTGGCACCTGCCCTCTTAGGGCACGCTCATTAGATATCCGGCCCTCTGAATGCCGCTCTAGAGATATGATAGGTGATCAATATTGTACGGTACCACCTCCTGGTTCCACATCTAGGAGCACATTTTGAGATCTTGGAGCGCACCCTGGTGTCCAGATATTAATCCAATAATTCGAATATTATACTACCGGTATCCCCAGGCCATAAATACCCGAAAACAGGGATTAAAGAAATCCTTGTATATAGCAAAACATCTGTGCGTGTTTGGGCGCCCATACGAACCATATCCCACTGTTTTCAGGTACTTATGGCCTGGGACGAGAGTGGAGCTCCGTTGAAGCAAGACTTTAGGCTCCTGCTCCGGATTTCAGGGATATAGATATGCGGTGAAGAAGGTACCCAGCATAGGTTTTCCCGTTCACTTCGTTACAGGTATTTCCCCGATCAATATAGGATATTTTCACAAGTACAAACCACAAATTAAAACAGTACCTAGGCCATATGGTTCCTCCCGGCGACTAGCACCTATGAGGTAATAGGCTCTCTTAGCCTTGTGATAACTCTTCTCATGACAGAATTTCTCATAAACTTCGATAAATGCGGTCAAAAATTGCAAACCATTATCAGAACCATGTCAATCTTGCTTGGGTGATGTTATTATTGAGCTCCAGGAAAGGGGTATCTCATTACCGCCATTATGGAAGCTTAAGGAATGCCTGTAAAAGGAGACCTACACTAGGGGAAATATTACTCCGAGACGTAAGCCGTAATGAGCAAAAAGCCTAACGGATCCAATTCCATTTCTAAGGCGGGCGCGTGCCACGTCGTGACCCGCCCCCCAATAAAACTACCTATGGGCGTTTGATTTTATTTCTGCAGTAATTCCACCATCACACCCCCTCACTCACCCTCATACAAGGTGGCCGGTTATTCTATGCTCTCCTAAATCTAAGAAACCTCCAACCAGCTTTGCCGGTCCAGACACGACGGAAGTGCTGTCCGACTCGATTTGATTAACTTTGTTCTACACAAACCTCCCTAACTTGCCATTTTTTTCAAATCTACGGGAAATAGTAGCTTCTAACCAGTTCAGCGTAGAAAACATAGCACTTCCTATGTGCCCCGCCGACACTAGTAGTGAAGGCGCAAAGACTTTGATCAGTTGGCCACCGCTGGAACGGCCTGTAGCGTTACGATAGTGCTGGTGTGGGAGACTGCCAGTGATTATGGCACCTCTGGAATCGAGAGCACACACCGTACTGTATGTTGAAGAGCGTAACGATATTGGCGAGCTGTAGTGGGCCACTAATTCTTTCTCCATCTGTTCCCGCTATGATATGATATAAGTTAACGCACGACTACTATATACCCCTTCACCAGAACCTAGGAGATTTGGGCACGTCGTACGTCCTCTGTCGGGCTCAACCAGAATAAAAATTGTATGTAGGTTTCTGTTATTTCGCTTTCGTTTCATGCAGTAGGCCGTCATCTAGAATACCAACCCGTACTTGAGCAGCCCCGCGCCTTCCAACTACTGCTGGTAACAGCTCTGGGCGGATCATGGACTAAGAGAAAATGCTGCTCTCGGTCAAGCTGTCTGATACATTACGAGAGGTTTAGGGAGGATATCCGGCAATTTAACAGGTAAATTTATCATAACACGATGAAGTTACCAAAAACAAAACAAAAAAGGGCCTCTTGAACGACTTTTGAAGACGAAGAAATACGTTCCCTGGTTCATAACTCATTATACGTATATATCGACCTCCCTCTACCAGCAGCAAGACTCGGACAATGGACACCGCAGGGCTGGTAGAACTCGCTTTCGGGCCAGGAGGTTAGAATAAGGTGGAATCCGGATTTTTCACAAAGGGACCCTCCCCGGTTACTTACTTACTTTAACTAAGTCTTGAATACGACGACCGTGGTAAACAGAGGCATTCAGCCCGGGGCCAAAAAAAATGTTTCTCGAGTGCCAGCAAATGTTTCCAACACTTATCCCACCCCCAAAGGATACCCTCTACTAACGACTCTGGTACTTGTAGAGGGAGGTCGATATAATGTTATTACTGTATGATATGATAGTATGATACCAGCATGATCCCAGTCATCCCGGGCCCTCCCTACACAATAGCAGCAACGTTTTTTTATCCCAGCAGAATGCAATGTTTCACCCACAGCATTCAAAATTAATCAATAAATCTCCTTTTTAGGGGGGGTGCCAGGGTAGGCATCCTGCCAAGCAGGGTCTGACACAGCTTATTTCCTTTTTTGGCACCTCAAGAAACCGTTCTTCAATGCTTAATATGTCCCCAGAAATTCCGAAAGAAAAAAAAAGATACCAACAAATACACTCAGACCCAGTGTATTTTTTAACCAAATATTTGTATCTTTTGTGGTTTTCTACGGCCGTGTTTTCTTGCTTGGAAGTTGAGATAAAAAACGTTGCCGATACCATACCGGTATTCCGCAGGGAGGGTCCGGGATTGGCTGATAGAATATGGTCTGATATTGCGATGATCAGATAACAACCTCCGCCTGATAACAACACCCCAGCCCTTACCCCTTACCGGTAGTCCTCCCCCCACATGCAGACCCCTCCTAAAAAAACTTTCAACGTATGACATACGACCAGAAAATTCACCAGACCTCAACCACAACTGGTCATCCGCAAGAATTTTAATGAAAACAAACAACTGCCGGTACACTCCTTTGAACCACCAATTGCCCTCCCCCCTTTTTTGTTTTCAATAAGTCCCAAAATGCGTGTCCTCGCCAATTCCCTTCGCTCAGTCCTCCTTCCACGTCTGGTGCGGGCGACCGTCACTCGACCGGTATTTAAGGTCCCGGTCGTTAGGCAATTGAGTACCACCCTCTCCCGTAGACTCGAAGACCTCACCGGTGCATCCAATTTCCGGCAGCAGCCGCGATTGAGACTCGGCACTGAAGCACCAAACTTCATTGCCGAGACTACACATGGGAAGATTGACTTTCACGAGTTCCGCCCCCCCTCCCTTCTCACCGCCCCATTCGATAGCTGATAAGGGAACAGATTCATTGGCGACAGCTGGGTAGTCCTATTCTCCCACCCGGCTGACTTCACGCCCGTCTGCACAACGGAGCTCGGCGCCTTCGCTAAGCTCGCGCCCGAATTCGCAAAACGCAATGTTAAGCTCATAGGCCTCTCTGCCAACGGGCTCGCCTCGCATGATCAGTGGACCCGCGACATAGACGAGGTCACCGGGTCCTCCTTCCATGGTTCCCGGCCCGCAGAGTCCTTCCCCATCATCGCCGACGAGAAGCGTGAGGTTGCCTGGCTGTACGACATGGTTGACACCCAGGATCTGACCAATATCGACCAGAAGGGGATCGCGTTTACCATTCGCTCTGTCTTCATCATTGATCCAAAGAAGAAGATCAGACTTACTATGAGCTATCCTGCGTCCACGGGGAGGAATACGGCGGAGGTGTTGAGGGCAGTCGACTCTTTGCAGACGGGCGATAAGAATGGGGTTACGACGCCGATTGACTGGCAGGTTGGGCAGGATGTTATTGTTCCGCCAACGGTTACTACCGAGGATGCTAAGGTGAAGTTTGGAGAGGAGAATGTCAGAGTGGTTAAGCCGTAAGTTTTCCTTTGACTCGCATTTCGTCCGCTCTTATTGTTTCGGGGAAGATAGCTAACTGGGATTTGGACGCAGATACTTGAGATTCACCACCCTTAGCAAGTAGAATGCCCGCCCTGTTGTCTAGGGTGTCTCTTGGTGCGGCAATTCTGGTAAATCAAATAGATATTTTTGCTATATGGAATTATTCTTGGATATTGTTAATAAAAATGGTCGGGCAACGAACACCAATAATTTTTACTATAGTTTCAGACAACCCTTTCCGATGAGCTCAACTATAGTACTGTACCTTAACGCCAACCAAGAAAATTATTATTTATTTTCAGACAGCTTGTTTTTGCGCATCACCAATTAGTTACCCTCCATGCCCTATATTTCTCCTTTTCAACGCGCCCCAAAACCGGGGAACCACGTAAGCCTTTTATGCGTCCCCTCATGAGAGTCCAACAAAATGCTACCTGCTAGTTGGGTTAACGGGTAATGGATCGTATTCACGTTTGATCACTCGCCGATGTCGATAATATGCTGCTAGCTCACAAGAAATGCCTACTAGTAACGGCTTGCAAACAGGTTGCCACTCTTTTGCCCCCCGATCGCCCCCGTAAATTAACACCAAAGTCCACCAATGCCTAACTATGAACGCCTAATTAATCCTCACCACCCAAGCCTACGAGCAAAGTAATTAGCATAGGGAAATTACCAGTAGAATGAGAGACACAAACCCGCCACAAATGCCAAGTACCAACTTTTACTCGCTCCGGGATCAAGGTATTCCTTGACAAAATCAGGGTTGGTAAAAAATGCCCAGCTACCCTTTGGATCGAAAATTGCCCTATTCGCTTGCAATATACCGTTCCACCCCCCTTCGCTTTTGTTCACCCTACCGTTTGAAAACCAGGTTTCCCATTCTTCTCTACAGAAAACTGGGTCGCGATACCAGGGTGATATAGGAGTGATTGGTATCATATGTATTCTAATTAGATGGTTAGTTGGGTATGAGAGGGGTGGACTGGAAAGGTCGGCACCCATGGATACGTTCGTTGACGTGACCGAAATAGGTTGTGTGGTCCACCTTGTTTTCAAACAGCTATACAAGACACATCAGCCCGGAAAGTCTAAAAAGAGGAAAGGTACACACACGATCCCTGTGACTTTATTATTTATAAAACCTGGGGGATGGTTTCTAGATCCACTTTTCAGTAGAAAATATTGATTGAAACTCCGCTTCATGACACTCAACATCAAATCGGCCCGGGCTTCCATTGATTTATCACCAGTTACTTTGCCCCAAAGCTTCTGGGAATATCCATAATTCATGTCTTCGCTTGAAGATTCCTGGTCTTTCCCATCTGCAGACTCAAAAAGGCCTTTGGCCCAGGAGTGGCCATGGAACCAGTCAAATGAGCGAGATTCCGGAAAATAGGGGTCCAATGTACTCGGGTTAGCCACGTCCCGTATGAGGATATCGACCCAGTCCCTGTTACGTTCCAACCAAGGTGATTTTCCTTTGTTTAGACTCTGCTCCAGCCGCACAATGACCGCAGCGGTATATACAAAGTATCCGTAATGGAAGTGGTGATCGTTATACATGCCGTTTCCGAAATCTGCCATCTGACCCTGCTTAATTGCACTGGTAATGAGCCCCTTCCAAGTTTCTAAGATGGGGCTTGGTTAGCAAAAGAATTTCAATAACTAACATGAACATTTAGAAAGAGATACCATCATATACGAGTGGCTGATTTTGACGGTTATTGACATAGGGATCTAGGGCTGTAATCAATTTCCCCAGCGCCTCCCGGATCAGATTTTCTTTTTTTACAACGTCGTGCGCTAATAAAGCGAATTGTGACCATTTAGCGAAAGCCTAAATATCAGGTTAGCTCGCGCTACGAATATTAGGCCGAGAACAACCTGCCTTCCCGCTAAAATACATGCTATTCAGATTCGTTTCGCCTATGATATTGCTCTTGATCTCACTGACTAATGTTCGTTCGATCAGTTCCGTTGTGTGTCTGTTCAACCTCTGACCGCGAGTGGCTAGCCAAGCAACACTCGTGGGTAGGTTTCGTTCAACCATTGTCCAACTATTTCCGCGGACAGCCTCCATAAGACCCTTCGTTGGGGATTGCAGCTTGAGGCCGGTTCTTCCCCTTAAGGTATTGTCATCAAAACTCGCAATATGATGCGGCAAAGCATACATCAATGCACCTTCGCACTCCTCGTCTCTCCAGCCTTTATACTCAAATTTGTAGCTCCCAACATCCCCAACCACACCTCCAGTCATTTCAACGGTAGCAGGGTACACGCCAGCCGCTGAATCCGTAATTTCTTCAAGACCACCCTTTTGTCCTTCGGCATCGGCTTTTGCAATCTGTATGACTCCTGTGAACTCATGGGATCCTACTAGCCCTTCTCCAGGATTATAGGTGAACTCTGGCGACTCAGACCCAACTGCTGGAAAAACATATAGAAGCCACATCCTTCCATCGGAAAGGCCTAACCTCCACTTTTGTGTTCCGTTGTAAGGACCTGAAAAGGCTTCTATTTTGACGAATTCGGAATATGAAGAAATAATAGGAGTCAGCTGGTCATATCTCCCTGTGATAAACCCCATGCCTTGCACTAGAGGAAAGGTTATTTTGTGTCCAATTGGCCCATATTTATTAGTATTCGCATGCAGATTGAGGTTGACGGAGCGACTATGTGGATTAGTTAGAGAGATGTTCGAGTGTCTCTCGGCAAATTCCTTAGCCGAGAATGTAATAGATGCGATACCAAGAGGAGAAATATAATATTGGTATGGATCAGCACTTGGAACGGGTCCTGTCACCTGCGACCGTTAGATATGTAACAGCTGTCACATGAGGGAAATCGAACTAGAGAAACTTACGAATTGGTGTTGCTCCGTATGGGAGACGCTTAGGCCGGGTATCTGACCCGTCTTATTCCACCAGATCATATATGGAAAGGTCCAGACGCCTTGGGTTTGGTTACCGAGAAAAAGGTTGGAGTAAAATCTTCAAGAGATTAGCCGCCACCCTCGGAGCGAATTCAATGATAATTGGCGCACTTGTTTGTAGGGAGAGGCTCCCTTGAGCTTGTCTTCGGGAAAAAACTCCGACGGACTGGGTGCTCAGAAAAACTGCTAAACTGCTGACTAGGAACTTTTGTGGAAATTGGTTCACTAAAGAGATCGACCAACTGGTTGCGGTCGAGACGGCCACCCCGACCGTCAAAATCAGACATTGTGATGTTGAGTAGTTGACGCCTGGCTTTTCCTGTGTGGAGTCGGGATCGAACGCCGATATTGAAGTGAGTGTCGTGTTTGCTAGCTTGTGCAGAGAGAATAAAGAGTGATAAAAAGAGGAATACGGGGGATAGTTTCCCAAACGCGGGGAGTCTGTGTGATCCGGAAGAGGTTATGAAAGTTAGAATACCAAGATTGCTCTGAGATAGATAGCGCAAAGGATAAACAATATAGTCTGAGTAGAAAATTAAGGAAATAATATAAGTAGTGAATAAATTGAAATAATAGCGGGGAATTCTGCCACATGATGTCTTGCTCTGGGCTTCATCATCTGGGCGCATCTTGTTGAGGGTGGCCCTATAAAGGCTTTCGGGTGAATGGTATAGACATGCCACCTGACGGGAGAGTATAAACAGCAAGATGGTGAATCTAGTTTCTCTCGTTTGAAGCTTGGAGCAGCTGCAATCAACTACGAAAATCATGGGGCTCATGTTTGCTGTGCGAATTTGAGAAAACGGATCCCATCACAAACGGATACACCGGTTCCGGATCGAGGTATTCCAGCTCGGGAGAATGGAGAAATTGAGCAGGAATTGAAATGGCAATCGAACCATCGGGATTTCTCCGGTGGATTTAAGGTGAAGGCTACTGTACCAGTACAGCAGCCGCACCGCACTCGTACTCGTGCTGTACTAGGGTATGGACGCGGGTGATCAGACGGCAAGGGATTAGAGGCGACAAAGCCTCCTGCTTGTTTGAACAATTTCCACGACAAACCCATTCTTTTATTTCCTATGGGAGTAGTAAGTTCAGACCTCCGAAATCTCGGGCTGTACGATCACCCGCGTCCATATCCGAGCATTCCATGTGATGTGCTGGTACGGTACTCGAGCATGATGGATCACAGGTGAATGTTTCAGTGCGGCATAGTGCCGATGATCAACCGTGATGGGAAAAATCGGGAACGGTTCCTGACCCGGCTAAGCGGATGGAACGATTTCAAAGTAGGCAATGAAATACCGGTACACCGATGAAGCACCGATATTTGTCGAGAGGAACCTGGACTTGGAATGCGAAAAATCAACAGAGAGAAAAACAGCCAAGTCTCACCTTTCAAGGCAGAAGCCTGATAATGCGATAAGTCTGCCGCTGCTGATAGGCTAGGACAGGATAAATGGTATTTCCCCTTTTCGTCTCTCGGATGTTAGGGAGTATCGTTGGGTTGGGGTTTTTTGTAGGTACTGTTGATGGGAATATTAGCTTTGTCGTCCTCACCTCGATAAAAAGACCCAGCGGGGATGCAATGATGTTAGCATAAGCTTCTCTCGAGCGCAAGTACTGTACGAGTACAAGTACGATGCCGGCAGTGGCACCAGATGCGATGATGCGATTGTGATGTCCTCGGACCCTTGACTCGCTTAGACCCGCGCACCCAAAAACCCACGAATTTTAACCTTTTTGGGAAACCAACACATTGCAGTGGCTCATGATGCCATGAAAATAGTCAGCATTTTCAATACCACCATTCACTGGAAAGTGAACTGTTAGTCAGAAAAGATTGCTATGAGTGGTCTACCATCACTCGAAAGTAGTGTAAGAGTACGGTGCACTTTGGGTGGTAGGTTGCGCCAAGAATTTTAAGGAAATCACTAAAATCTTCACCCGAGGTCTTAGTCCATCTTCAAAAATTGTGGGAAAGGGTCGGAAAAGTATGTATGATACCTAGAGTATTTTTTCTTTTTTCCATGGCACATTTCCCGGCTGATGGTATCCGGAAGGTTTGTCCCCAAGTGCATGGTATGATATCCAAGCGGGTTTCTCCATGAGGACCGAGATATGATGACATTGTGATAATATTATGATATTCTGCTTGGGAGTCACACTGGTGGCTTCGTTCCGAAGGATTTGTCTTGGCCAGGGAGGAGGGCATTGGGAAGGTACGGTACTTGAATGCAACGTGCGGGGGGGGTATGGGAAAGGTTTTCTCACCCCAGCTCCGTCCAGGTTCCAACCCTTGTCTCTCGCCCAGTGCTGCAGTGAGTGGTAGTGCCAGTGGCTCTGGGATTGCGGGGGTGACACTCGGGAGAGAGGGGGGGAAGGGGAAAGAGGAGGTTGGTTGGAAATTACAAACAGTAAACGGGGTATCATATGTCAAAGATTTCTTTTGGTGCGAGTAGGTAGAGTGATAGTCAGGAAAATATCGTACGAGTACCGTACATTGGAAGGCACTTTTAGCCTGCCAAGATAGGCTGGAACAACGCTTACTTTTTTGTGCCATCTAAGAAATCGATTTTAACTTAAATCACGTTTTTGCCGAGCCTAATATTTCTCTAAGAATTTCAAAAGGTCTGGTTCATTTTCTGAGGAGAGATTTAAAGAGATTTATTTTCCTATCTTTTGCGGTTATCTTTTTCCCGCCTAAAAGCTGAAGTATTATTTCCCCCGCCCAGATGAAAATGTTGATGGGTCGTAGTTTCATAGCCTGTATGTTTTGGCCAAGGAGGGTATTGGAAAGGTATGCAGCGTGCGGGTGGGTATGAGAGGGGTTTTCTCGACGGATAATACTCAGAACATCAACTACCTATCGAAATGCCCCGTTTGGAGCCATGCGGACACCTCCTCGGTTGCCGAATCAGCTTGGGTGGAGGATGCGTTAAAACGAGCTTGGTACTGTTGGCTTGCATAGTCCGTAACCGCATAGTTGGAAATGAGTCCCACATTCGAAGCAGGATGATCTGGATACTGGACCGAGGATGCGGGTGACTCCTGATGTCTTGTGCACAATATCCGAGAAACAGCGGCATCGAGTTCTGAGGATATTCTGGCGCTGTCTGCAGCTGTCTCGTTACCCCTTTCCCCAAATCTGGATAGGGTTAGGATCCCGAAGCTGATGTCTTTCTCATCATTTGTGGGGATCTCATTGGCCCCCGCCATGAATGAGCCCATTTGGTCCCCTTCTCGGACCAGGCGGCTTAACAGCAAAACTACGATAGCGGTAAAGATGTATTGGCTGTCTGTGAATGAATGGTGCGAAACCCCTCCTAGCTCTTCGAGCTGTTTTACCAGCATTATGTTCCTTCGTGCAGCACTGATACACACACTGACGTGCTCCTCAATATGCGCAGGAAGGCTTGGGGTGTTGTCAGAGGAGAGGCAGAGAGCAGCCGTGCATTGCTTAGCTGCTAGCAGCAACGATGGCCTAGTCGTTAGAATGTACATCTATTCCAGGATTCAAGGCCTTAGTCGGTATTGCGAAGATAGGGTCAGGATAAGCTACCTGGTTGTGCAGTAGGTGCAAGAGAACAACCGAACGCTCCCTTGAAATACCGTTCACTAATTTAATCTCAGGTGGTAGAGTCTCGCTCCATGCGCTGAGCTCTTCATGAACCTTCTCGATGGTTTTAATGACGTCTTGCGTCTCTTTGAGCGGTCCTGAAGGCACCTTACGGATACGATATACCTCTATTGTTCAAGGATTAATCCTCGATACCCGCGGTGCCCGACTGACGAAGAAAGAAACTTACTGCTCACAACATCTCCTATTATCCTGCACAATCGTATGTGGGCAGAAAGGCCGACACCTGACGGTAATGAATCATCCTGGAGGTATGTGAGAAATCGTGAAAGTGATCTTATCGAAAAGTAAAGCTTACAACATCCCTAGGGAGATCTAAGTCAATATCGTCGTCTGATAGCATCACCGGTCTTCCCATAAAACAGCTAAATATCCTATTTTCACTCGCATTAGTGACAGGCACCCCTAGAGAGCTTCATGCTCAGATTTTAGGGTTAGGGTTCAACCTGTCAAGCACATAAATGTTCCAAAATTCACGTTTGCGTTCTTCGTATTCTACTCTCTTTCTGAGCTCTTCATTAGGGCTAACCCCACTACGGTGCCCCATCCCACCCGAAACCCATTCTTTTCGCCATTTGCAATGCAGACCGTGTGCTACTGCCATCCGAATGGCAAGGCCTACATACAAGTACGCGGTATCCCGCCTATTAGCCGATAAGAGATAAAAGGCCATTAGGGTGACTGCCCGGAGACATGGAAGAGTAGCTTCTTCTATTGGATTCACAAGAAGGAGTTTGGCTCGCGAGAAAAATGTCATTCCTGGATGAGGATTTGTACGGGGATATGCTTCCGGGTGGCCTCGTGTGGGATGATAACCTTCCATTTGTGGGGGCACAACTGTCGAACCAGGGACCGTACGCCAGGAAGGCGACAAGGCAGCTAGTCCGTCTTCGATCGGCGGACCGCCTGAGCTAAACGCTGTTGCTTGACAACCCAGAGCCAGAACCATGTTAAGTGTACAGATGGTTGTGTAATCGACCGACGGTACCCCACCATCTACGGATGTACTGAAGGTTGCTCCAGAATACAAGGACTCGATATCCAGGCAAAGTTTTTTTGGGTTAAGCCAATGAAATATCCCGCCGCCAGTAACAGGGTGGCTTGCTGTACCACAGCCATGGAATTTTAAGAATGTTTCCAAGTATTGGAGCACTTGCCCTTTTGGCGGTAAGGCATACGTCTCTGTGACGGGTAGTGATAAGGGCAAATTATCATGACCGTAATATGAGGATGTCATCCAGGAGGATGATTCGATGGGATCAGAAGGAAAACTTTGGCCGGTTACATACCCAGGTTGTCTGGGTAGGAGAGGGAGGGTAGACCGAATGAAGTCTCGGACTTTAGCAAGAAATGTAGCCCCCCCGCAATCTCCGATGAAGCCTACAACCACCGGAGAAAATGAGATCCTAAACACCTTTCGACCACGATAGAGGATTTAAAGGCTTACTGGAGTAATTTTCTGGATCTGTCAGAAACTGTCCCTGTTCGTCCTCTTCCCCATAGTCTTCGTTCGGCGTGGTTGGGCTACGGGGCGCGACATTTCCACTTCCTGACCACGACGGCGATGATGGCCCAACAGCAGAAGAACCCGGAGGGGTAGTGTGGCCTTGGAGCTTTATGCCGAGGCGACTCATAAGTTCTTCACGGACAGTTTGGTCCGGAATACCCTCCACGAGCGCCTTTTCTAGTGCGAGAACCCGTGTTTGCAGTTTTTCGACATAAATTTCTGGGATCACGATCTTGGCCGAGGCCGGGGGGTAAATACAGGGGATGTTGGCAACATAGCATTGCCGACATGGCTGTTCCCCGGTACCTAGATACCAGTTATTACCGGAGGTTTGCTCTATTGTTGAACATATGAATGGTTTATTGGGGGTGATCCTCACATCTAATTTTTCGTGTTTTGCAATGCTCGCATCTAGGTTTCTATTAGCTCCTTATTTTTCTCGGGATCCTATTAGCAGGTGGGGGCAACAAACGCTACTGCAATCCTCTTCCTATCTTCATCGCGCACTTTCGGTCGCTGGCGGTTTGTGCTGGCTCGTCTTCGGTTTGGGAAGTGTATATCTAGGTCACTAGACATCTTTGGAGTGGGTGTGGGGTGTGGATAACGAACAGGGAGGTAGTCGCTATCGTTAGGACGGTTCCAGGGCAGATTGTTGGAGATATGGCAGTTGCCAGGCGGTAAGAGGGTACAGACCTAATTTCAGATCTCGATAGATTATGATGTCTTTTGTAAGTGCCACCGGCTCGTTTGGATTGGTATGATTCGGGAGATGCTAAGTAATAGGTCGTTAGTGTGCGCAACAGGGCAGCTATCATACCAGCGTTGTACGGTCTTAAGCCCTGAGTCAACCTTGAAGCTGCGGCGTGCCATTAATAGCATGCCATGCCAAACCCCATGGCCGGAATCCTGGGCAGCCCCCAAGATTGCTCGATTTGGTGGGGGTTCACGATATCGAGCTTCGTATATAGGAAGGGATCTTGCGTTTCACGAGCGGAAGACACTCACAGAGACTCTGAAAGCTCTAGATCCTTCAGGTGATTAAATCAGTATTTGATAGACACCACTAGCGGAAGAACTTCAGCTAGCTCGAGTGCCGTCAGAACCTTCCAGCTCGCAGTTGGCGGAATGCGCGGACTTGTGAACAAAGCTTGCGGGGCTGCCTACTTTCCTGTCTTAAAAAAGAGTCAGGATGAGGGCAGTGCTTTCTCGGAAGGGTTTAAAGGGCTATCTGTATATCCGGCCCTTCTACAAAACCCGACCTTCCAGGAGGCCTGTGACAATATATACACAAGTACGCCATCACCAAATCTGACAGGATCTTCTCTAAAGCGCCACAGAATGCCTTTGGAGCTTATTTAGATTGTCCTCCAGCTGCTAATATTTAGCTATGTGTTGGGAAACACAGCAGGGGGTTTTCTTGAAACTACCACGTGGATGAGTTCTTATTCTGAATCTTGTGTGGAAGCAAGCAAAATGCTTACCGCGTGGGAGTTCAACAACAGCCTAGCAGTCACTGATAGCACTAACCCCCGACAAGGCTATAGGTGGTCGACTTGCATGTGTATGCATAAAAGAAGCGACTGAGGATTGCTTAAAACAATGGGATACATGACATGGCATGGGGGCATGATATAGCGGGGTATGCTCTCACCAATCTGACTGAACCCTGGCTCCAGCCCTTCTAATTGCGCCCAAATTGAGTTATGGTGCGCATCAACAGAAATCCAGTAGATCCAATACCAGTTGCACCATAACTTAGTTTTTGTGCAAACAGATCTGTTTTCATGCAGAGGCTTCATAGCTAACGTCGTATTTCCCGTCAACTGGGGTTGTGCAACAATTTATTACGTCTTATTCGACAGGTGACTTTAAAAGAATTATCCACCCTTACCGCGAATTAGATAAAATCACTGGGCAAAGACTTCCCGAGCACTGCCTGCATTCTCAGAGCACATTACATGAACACGGAAGCCGGTACCGTGAATCCGGGAATATGCGGAGTTTGTATTTTCTGTCTAGTTCGTTTGTCGAGCGGAGTAACTCCTGGTGAAGAATGAAGTACTATAGTAAGAATGGGGAGTATTGAAACTAGGTTTACAAAAGCAACGCCGCAGTTTCAAAAAAAAAAAGCTCTGCCTTTGAATTAAGCATCGTCAAGGTGTAGTAGGGTGAAAATGCTTATTCTAGTTGAGCGAGGGAAATTTTGATACTATATATATCACCAACTCTGAATGTTTGCTTCTACATCACTAAGTTCGGTGCTAAATCTCACCCGCACTACTTTTACTGGGATATATGCTAATGCAAGTTGCTATAATTTTTTGCAAACAAATCAACGGAGATAACCAGAAATCTCGTATGTCGCCGCACCATCTTATCTCCGTTGAGAGGAAATGCCCGAAGGTTGTGCGCATAGCATTCCTTCAACGATCTTCTATCCGAGTATGAGTGTTGAGTGACAACGCATGACAAGAGAACTGGTTCGGGAACTACGCTTGATCTCCGAAAGCACCTTTTCAGATATTAATCCCAATCTGCGGGAAGCGTAGAATATTCAACCGGAGTTCGCTTTTAACGAAATACTTGAGGAGCATTGGAAATTCCCCCTTGGCCTGACTAGCCAAAGCTGAATTTTTTACAGTTTTGGCGAAGGAAAAATGTCTCAGATCTGTTTTTATTTCTGCGCTACTTGTCGACTTCCTTGCATTTGAGCTTGACCGATGGCCTTGGGGCTTAGTGCGATACTGTGTATGGTTTGAATGAAGGGCCTTGATATGAAATTAAAGTCTTCCACACCGGATCTATTTCAGCCACACTGGGCTAAATCTTTGTCACAAGTGGGATTAGACACATGCACGGCAACCTTACTATATCTAAATCACACAATCTACAGGGAGCGCACGTTGATCGAACTCAACACCTGAAACCGAAAATTTCGGGGTTACGATCCACTCAATTACCTTGAGCTTCTGACTATTGGGGAGTCGGTGCTTCTAGTGGAGCGGGGGGGTATGATTCATATGGCATGTACAGTACTGTACAGTGCAAACAGGGCCTTAGGTGTCAAACTTGCATAAGCTCGACATTGCTCCGTCTAAAGGTTCAGCTAATAGGTTCAGACTCTTCTGAATGTTTCTATTGTCCTTGGGAATCTCTGGCGCTACAGGTAGAAATCATTGAGTTACCTTTTATTTCGAGATGGGGTGGGCGAGCCTTGATCCTCCGTCAGCACAGTTAGCTCTCATGCTCAGATCCTATTAGTCCCCAGGAGCTGTACCATGTGGTTTAGGACTGTTACTGCCTTGGAGAGTGCTTTTCTGCTTGCCGTTTTTGTGATTCACCAACCGCTAGATCCCACGATGGCCTCGCATCCTTGCGCTCGATCTCCTTTCGACAAAGAACCCATGTACGTTACATAAGCAAGGAAGGTCTAGGGCGGGTCAGTATTTCTTGCCCTCAGGCTATCACCGATTTACAAACAAATTAGGCGCGTGGACAATGAATCTCCCGCTCGCCATCGAATACCATATCTGCTGATACGGATACTTATTTATCGGGGAGTTGATGACATTACTCTTTGGGCCCACTTGATGTACCGTTGCGACCTCCGCTGTAGGAATCGCCTGGGGAGGGGGGAGGCACAATGCCGTGGCAGATAGTGATACTCGCGAGCTGATTTCCATGCTTTTCTTGTCGGAATCCCTGCCGTTCTTGACCACTAAATTCCGTCCAAATTCAAGCTTCCTCATCCGTTGTCTTACAGGACGTCACCTGGCGGCGGCCTGGGCGACCTCCGTACCAAGCTCTATCCTCCTGTCAACAAGATCTAGCCCTGCCAATTCCTCGCTGGCTTGTTAGGAAAGGACTTGCGATACATCGCCGCCTGTGTTTACTTAGTGAGGCTCCCCGGAAGCCGTCCTTAGCGCCCTTGGAGATGTCAGCGCTGGAATGTGAAACTTCTGCGCTGTAAATTCTTTCCCACATATCAATTTGCAGCGGTTGGCCCTATAATGCCGTCCCTGATGTGCCTGGAAATCGTAGTTCTAGCACTCGAGTAAGTTTGTATAGATATGAGCGATTATTGTTTCTTCGTAAATTCTCGGAAACCGGTCTCTGTGTCCTGTATCCTACCACTTGCCGGCGGCATCGACCCACTCCTCCGTGATAGAGACAGGGTATTCGAGCCACGATGGTACTTCAAACACAGCGCCTCAACGTCGATCCGATTCGGCATGGGAAGTTGCGCGCGCACTTCCCCTTCACAGTACTCCAGTGCATCCCAGGACACAGTCTTGTCCGGATTGCGTTTTGATAGTATCCCCAGCTAAAAAAGTTTTTTGGCGTTGCACTTCCCCAAAACGGGTACGGGAGCCGAACGAGCAAGGGTGATATATTCTAGCCGAGGGTTACGAGATGGGGATGTGCTTCCTCGCCTGAATTATATTGAACTCGCCTATTCGACTCGGGATTGTATATAGGGTGCCCAAGGTTCTCGAGTACATCGCTTGGAGCTACGTTATATAATTCCCCCGGTTGTCGCGGTCCCTTTGATCTTCGCTTGGTCCAAGTGGATATAGATTGTACGAGTGATATTTTGTGACTTCTCTCCCAACCTCTCCGACCCGACACGGGTTAAAATTTTTAAATGGAAAATTTATTTGAACTGGTCCCACCCCTAACTACTCTAAACCCAACTCCCGGCGTTTAATATTTCGCGTACCAGGTCACCTTACGTGGATGAAATGAGGGACTCTTTTAAAGTAATCTGGATGTTTGGCATCCTCCCAATCACCGCCCACTCCACCAGCATTATGCATCCCGTTCAGCCCAGATTATGCTATATTCATCACAGATATCCCGGATACCCGGGGCAAATCTCTGAAGCGGTGGAGATTCTGTGCCAACTTTGGACTTTTTTTTTTTCTTTTTTCTTTTTTCCTTCGCGGGTGGAAAGGGTTGGGTTGCACAAGGACACATTAATCCCCCCAAAAAACCTGTTTGAACGATGTAAGGTGGTTGGATGCATAGCATAGAAACTCTGACTACTCAAATGGCAACCGCGAGTAAACGGCAAAAACCTGACCCTGAAGCTCGGTTGTCTAGACAGTTGCAGACCAGGGCTACCACGGGGTCAATGTTGATTAGTAATTTCCATAACAGGACTGCCTACTGTACCGCACCAAAATTTAATGTCAATGGCGGTGGCATTGATACCAAGTACCGGAGGGGACCATTTTCGGGGTGCCGAACCCTGTTCTACTCACAATTTAGCCTTGTAAGGAGTATGATATCGTACTGCTGTGGATAACATAGCAGCAATCCCGCCGCAAGCCGCTGCACTGGCTCCATGAGGCCCGATATTGTAGCGCCCTGTCCGACATAGCCCACGTGTCCCGAGCATGAGACGTGTCCTTCCTTTAGTGAAGGTGCTCGTCGTATTCAGGTTAGTAGTGATGAGCGAGTTTGAGTGGTACAAAATCTCTCAAGGCATTCAGCATGGGATTGATGGGCGTTTGAGCTTAAGGCGGTAGAATTTCCTTTTTGTAAGCTGCATATCCTAACGTTTTAGGTGGAGGGTGCGTTAGGCGGTAGGTTAGGTGACCTAGAAAACTGTGCAAACCAGGCCTAGGCCAATACCATAACTCTCTCAATAAGTAAAATATTAGCTACTCGTATACTCGAGTATGATAGCATATTACCTCAGAACCGCACATATGCTCTCACAACTTCTACCGAGGCCTCGTTTAGCCGATTAGATTGTAAGAAAGGAAAGAAGGGAAGAAAGGATTTCTACTTTGCAAACTCTCTACCAGTAGCCCCCAATACGGGCTTTGCGTATGCTGTGCATTATGCCGTTGACAGGTCTTATGTTAAAACCAACCCAGGGTCTTTCGTGTGCGAATATGAGTGCTGTGCCACTTTTTACGCAAGCTTTGAACTGGTGGGTATCAGCCTCTCACTTTACCCCACTGAATCACAGATAACGCCAAGATGAAAGGGGGACAACCCTGCAGTTGAAGTTAGCTACACAGCTTAACGGGACGGTGCATTGGATAGTTATCCCAATAATGTGCGGCTTTAACCGTTGGGGTTAAACAAGGCGATGAGTTTTTCACAAAGCAAGGGAGATTTATAAGAGCATATTTCTTTTCTCTCCCTGCATATTTTATACCAGGCTCTCGGGTACGATTACTAATATTGGCATCTGGAGAGTGCTCTGGCCGAATTCTGGAAGGGACAACAAAGCCGGGGATGGGGGCGGGAACGAGGGCCAATACCAGTGCCGCTCCTGCGGCCATCATTTGGAATTCTGCCGAAGAAACCTTGCTTGACCTCACCTCTATGGGTAGAGTACTGTACAGCCAAAATGCCTGACCGCCGCATCGCCATTCGACCCTAGTATGCAATATGCAAAGTGATACTACTTGTATATAATATTGCTATCATACCACATATCATATTGTTTCCGTCTTACTTCAGGGAGTTCCATATCTTATTTTCCATATTACATTCTAGGCTAATCAAATATTATTACATTTGGGTCATTGGGTGGGGTGCGGGGTGTGGGGGGTCCCGAAACAACGGAACGGCTCAGGGATGTTACCGAATTTTTCACACCCCTAGTTCAAGCTGGTTTCTGAGTTGCTGAAAATTAAAAAGAGCCTCCTCAACTGAGGAGCGAACGAGGAAATTAGATAATGCTTACATTTTCCATCCATGTGTTCAGCTATTCGACTCACATCCTGAGTTAGACAAGCGGGTTGTCTGATGATGTTCTGTTCATCCCGGCAAAATATAAAAGAACCCAATTACAAACGCCAAGAGTCTTGTCCATTACCAAAGACCAGTAAAACCAACGGCCTAGAAGTGGTCCATCAACAAACGGTAGATTTATGCTTATGGTTTGCCTCAATGTGCATTGCAGGTATCACAAGTGGTTCGTGTCTCATGATCCCACCTCTCTATTTCGGTATCATGCACTGTCAGGTATGATATATTCTGGTGTGCAGCAAATAGCAGTGAGCAGGTTGCATATATTGGGTATATATGGTATTGTCTATTCTCCTCATATAAACGAAGTCGTACCTGCTGTTTCGCGTGGGTGCTGTTCGACGTAATCCGTCTTATCCTGAGAGCTTCCCGAGGCCACACAGGTAGCGTTTTAGGATGGATATCGTTTCCCAGAGCAGCAATACGTACACACAAACTTTGAAAACAGTCATATCACTGCATGAGGTGCAAAGGAGACCACGGGGCGATGTCTCAGAGCTTGGAGATGTTTTCATTGGGACAGGAGGATGTGCTAACTCAGAAGTTGAATAGAATCTGACGTCCCGCTTTCTGACGATTTGCCGTGTATTATGGCCCCGGATATGCCAGAATGCGAGGGGGTTGAATGTGGGTGAAACTTTTGTATACTGGCAAGTTCAACGACAACCCCAGGCACAAACTGGATACTTGGCACTGTAGTTGTGGAGATGTCCCGGTACTGCTCATCCGGGTTGATCCTCCTTCGCCCGGGGTGAAGGCTCACGAGAGCGTATTGATAATCCAAACAATGGTGGATGATTCCCTCCAAAGAAAGATTCTGGTGCAAATAGACCGTCCCTTCAATATGCAATTTTGGCCAGATTGCCTCAGAGCTAGAGTTAACAGTCTATGGGAGACATATCACATATCCAAGTTTCCAGTCGCGGTGGACCTGATGGAACGCCAAAAAGGTTTGCTGTGGAACAAAAGCTTCCCCTGCCAATCGTTTATGGTTTACCCCATTTTATTTCTTCAGTTTTGCCCCTTCGTTGAGTATTTACTCGGATACCCAAGTCTCCGCTCTAATTCAGAAATCATCCCATAGATAGGTGATAGATAATCCTGTTTTGATATAGGCCATCAAGAAAGCAGGCCGATTCCGAAAAACAGAAAGTCGCCAAACCTATGACACATGGCGGCGGAAAGCACGTACCCAGGGGAATTATGCCTCTTGGCAACTGTAGCGGTGAAGATTGAGAGCCACGTCCCAGACAGCAATTCCTCCTGATTTCTATCCCTAATACACTCGGTTAAGGTCTCCAAGTTGACTATATCAACAAAAGGTAATCCGTGAGAAACCTGAGGGTCTCCAGGGGTTGGGACCCAAGCAAAAGGGTAGCAACCTGTGACCTAGTCTGTCGTCTTGCCTCCTCTCCGACCGGCAGATACTACCGTACGTGGTTCTTTATCATGAATAAAAACCAAGCAAATGGCTCTATTCAATGTAAGCACTTTCTTCCATACCCCCCCCCCCACCGGATGGGTAGGGGTTGACTATGATAGGCCTGTGTTATCACTAGGCCATCACCCATCAATAGAGACCACTTTGAATCTAGGAATGTTCTTAAATTGCTTTGTACCTCATTCTCTCAAGTTAGTTGAACCCCGACTCCTAGGCTAAAGGTGCACGCACATCTAGTCAGTCGAAGAAGCATGCCTGAGGGCTCCTTGGACCAGAGCTGAAACTAGAGAAGTAAGCTGCCACTCATCACCCAACCCAATCACATTAACCTTCAACCACCCCAAAAGAGAAAGTATTATCCTAGGCGAACCAGGTCAGGCAAGGATATCTGGTCCTTCCATCGGTACTCTATTCATTTCGACCGGCTTTATTTGCTATGGGGATTCCGCCTTTGTTCCATGATGTTTCTATGCACTTTGGCGTCGAGATCTCACTATTGTTCCTAGTTACACCCCAATGAACCTTGGCATGCTTTTCCAGGTGGTGGACTTCTGCAACCAAGGATGTAAAAAAGGAGACAGCTCGCGGAGAAACCCGGTCCGGGAATTGGGGCTTCAATATTGAGCCGCATAGTTACGTTCCCACTGGTTCGGGAGAGAAGTAATTGCCGCGATGACTCAACTCTTATGATACAAGATACCCACCTGCATGCTATGGCCCAAGTATCAGTGTGATACCCCAAGATATGTACTGGCACCACATAAGTTAAAGTATATCAGAACATGCCGCGCCGAAATCTCGCATAGGATGTAGAGATTCAGTCCCCCAGGGACCATACCTAATAACTCATAAACGCTATAGCTTACGATAACATACTTCGCCCACTAGTAGGTCAGCCCTACCCTGGATCTTCCTCTGGGATAGGTCTCCACTACAACGAATCGCTCGGCCCTATGGATCGGCGGACAGAGGTGTGGTGCCAATTGACTCCCGACTTGCGACCGATGCATGCGATCGAGCATTGAGATACGGAGAACCACCTAAGAACCAGGTTCTTGGGCCCATCTGGTGAAACGCTTATGCATGCTGGGTCTTAGATTAATCTCTGTTCCTGTCCCACGATATCATTTCAACTCCAATGGCGATGATAAGCAGACATGGATTCAATTGACTCCGAGACTCAACAAAATTTCCATGGTTATAAGAAACCCATTGGTAGAAAAGGGGCACATTACAATAATTATACCAATCCCACCCACCGATATTTCCCCCAAACTCGCGATGTGAGTGCTAGAGTCCACACGCCGTAACTTCTAAGCGAATTCCCTTCGTAAGATATGTCAGGCTGTCGCGCCCGTTATCAGCTTCCCCTCCAGTTCTTGCCCCCCTAGAATTTATCTGATTCATGGGAATACGATGCCAACCCTGGTGCGAGAATAAGCAACCTGCATATGAGTCATCACCCGAGCTGCCGAAGCGCCTATGGCCACATCCTCTCACTCGAGTCGAGCGATGTCACTGTCAGCCCATAAGCGCTCAATATTTAGCATATCTGTTATATCAACCATGGATTTGTCAGTTTGGGTCCCGCTTTTTCAGCAGGCATCGGATGAGTGACGCCCGAAATAGAAAGTAGCACGAGTGTGAGGCTATTGCGGTGGTATAATAGAAACCTGGATCCATGCTGGAGGGTAATTTCAAGCCGTTAGTATTCTTGCCGACCAACAATACGGCATACTGAACACCAACACATAAAGCGCAGAAGATGACCAAAGATGACCAAATCCTAAGATCACAAATCCAGTAAACAATTCGGAGGTTTTCAAGATCCTTCCGTTTTCTGGTTCGGTCAGGTGTGGATCCCGTGGAGAAAGGATTGTCACCTTTGTTGTCAATGGTAGTTGTCACTCATTTGCAGTGTCAGTAGCCAAAGCTTACCTTCCACCAGCACCTACTCGAAACTTTCATTTTCTCAATGTTCTCGGTTCGGCTCTCTACTAATCCTCGCAATTCTACTACACCTTGAGATTGTAGTTAGAGGGTGCAGCGGTAGAGTGAAGTGATCCGCTTGGAACCTGGGCGCGGTGTAGTAGAGGTAGTGAATGTATGATCAACAACTTCGTTCTCTTGTTCGACCCCTTCTCTCTAACCTTCCCTCTCTATCAACTAAACCAAAGGTAAAGCCAGGTGTATGAATGAATAAAACATAATCAAAGCATCCTGGTCCTTCCGTGAATCGCCGCCATACTCATCTCTATTTCCCCACGCATGTCCCCATTCCTCGGACACTCCCGTGATAACAAAGGTAAGACATCTCTGGAGAATCTTCTTCGTAAATAACCAAAGCTCTGGAGCAATCCACTATGCCCCTGAGCGACCCGCCAGACTCCGGCCATCTCCAGAATCAACCACAACACCCTGTCGTCCGACTACAGCCCCAATCGCTTCATCAGCCATAATTTTATTTATAATTTTCCGTAAACTTCTTACCTCCTATTTGGGATTCTTTTTTTCTATGTTTAATACCAAGTAGGCACGTGACTAGAGAGTATTTTTTTCTTCACATTGCCCTACAACCCCGGGTTCCTCGGCATAGCTTATCCGACCCACGGCGCAGGCCCCGCGATAGTCGTGAATCCCCCGCCGGCTTGCTCTCTTGGTATGATACTACCCTAAGTTCTAGTAAATCCTTTTTACCTTGGTGAGTTCGTTGGAGTTCGTGCCTTTTTTTCTCTCTTTCCTCTCCAGAGTACTTAGTTGTTCCGGGAAATATATATCTCCTTATTTCACTTTGGCTAGCATCTCTGTCTATCATCTAGTCCACCGTCTCTCCCTTACTCAGTTGTGGTTTATTGACGAATTCCCCGGTATCGTAAGGTACCGGTACCGTTCAATCCCCGTGGGTCTCCTGCACTCAAACTCTAACTCTACAACCTACTGCTTCTGTATTTCCGATGGATTGCGCGATTTGGTGGCGGTGATGATGGACTGGCTCAGTCCCGCTGTGCCTTGGAGATGGAAAGACGTGTTTCTATGGAAGGTTGCTAGCTATTTAATACGTACTCTAGGTAGGGAAACACTGCAAGTGGGGAATTTATCCCCTCACCTGATAGGAACGCTTCTAATGATACGACATTCTTCTACTGTAATTAATGTGCCATCATGGTTGTGTCTTCCATATTGATGGCTAAAATTTCCCTATGACATAAAATATTCGACCAGACAGTGGAGGGGACTACCAGAGTGGAGGAATTAATATAAATCTAAGAGCCAGAACAAAAATCCCGGCTTCCGAAAAGTTGTTAAAAAGAATCCAAAACCGTGATCTATCGCACCCAGGAAACATCAGCTCATTGCCCATAATTACCAGAGTGTTTCTGGAATCCATTTCAGGTATATGAAGAGCGAATTCACAGGTTTCAATCTAGCTAATGTAGTAGTCGTAGGTGTCAAGATAAATGTGACAGTTCCAAACTATTTCCTGCTGACAAAAAAACAACCCTTTCGCGTTTTCCAACGCCCCCTCGAGCCTTGAGAGGGAAAGAGTTTCTCAGGGGAGGGTACTAATGAATGTCGCAACGGTAATGCGAGCGGAACAGAATAGGACTTGACTATTATGGAATAGCTGCAAGAGATGTAGAAAAGGTATGTTTTCAAACCCTGTTCTCTTCTTGACCTCTCCTCGCTCTCTTCTAGACCAAACTAGACTAGACTGGCCGCGGAGACAGGAGTATATATGAAGCATAGTGAAATTATCCCGATCCTTCCGTTGAGCATATCCATTTTCCTCCATGGGTGTCCCCATTCCCTTGCGTGTTCCGGTGACTGCGAAGAAAAGACTTGTCTGCAGAAGCTTCTCCTCCGCCAATAGGCATAACTCCGGAACAAAAGAAATCTCCTTCGATCTTCATATAGCCTCCAGGATCAACTACAACTCATTATCCTCCCCCATCGGCCCCAACAGTAAGGATATTAACCAGTGTTGAAGCCCATGTTCGGGGAGCCCCCTTCGGGCAGCGTCAATCGAATGGTGAATCCAGGACTACAGCTCTTGGCCTAGAATATTGCGATTTCAATTACCAGCCACTTTGGCTTGGTTCGTAAACCATGGCGGTCGGAGATTTTGACTATTCCCCATTGTTATTAGCTTCCCCTTTATTTGCCGATCATGTTTTTCTTGTTATCGCCCCTCATCCCAAGCCTATATCCCCCAACACCCAGCAATATTCCGCCATGGTATTTCGAGTGACAGACCATGATCGGGAATCAACTAATGCTGAGGCTAGACTCCCAATTCTAATGACAGCCCCGGACCTCGCTAAATATTCAGTGGGCAGACCATGCGCACCTAGCGAGGGAGGATACCCAGTCAAGAATCGAAGCTAGAATACGTAGTATTCTCACTAGTGGAAGGCGGGTATGAGTAGTCTAGCTTCCTCTTTTCAGCATTGCATCCATAACCATTCCCCACTTCCCCACTCTAAAAAGAAAGCGCAAATCTCACATACTTTTGAGCTGGGAGATGCGGTTAAATTAGGAGCTGTTGGTGTGGAGTGAATCTAGGGGTTTCATCATACCTCTACTTGTATACAGTAGCAACAAAAGGAGAAAGAGAATAGACTTATATTGTTTAACAAGAGAAGAAAAATATACGATCTACCCGAATGATATGAAAAGAAGGAAGCAGTATTATACAGAATATTTGTGGGGACTACCAGGGAAATTGAAAAAAATGGAGGAGAAAGGAAAAAGTAATGAAATTCGGGAAGCCCACCACGATCCCCAATTCTCCTCAAACTTCTGGGACAACTACACGCAAAAACTGGAATAATCGGACCTCACTTTAGTCGTCCAAAATTCCCTCCCCGGATCAATTGGAGAAAAGCGCTGGGGAGAAAACTGTCTTTCAGCCCTCCGCTGAGGCAAATAAAAAATAAATTTACTCCCCACCTTGCCAGGAGAGGCAACTCCAACCTCAACCTCAGCTTCCTCGAATGTGAGGGCCAATTGTTCCAGTTTTTTACGATAACTTAATACCAATCCAACGTCTACAGAGGCCTATAATCGCCACATCCCCACGGACCGCCCACCAGTGAAGCATTGCAACGGTAGCACTAGAGCAATTTTGGGTTTAGCAAAATTGCCACAACGCCAAAATAAATCCAATAACGCACGAAAAAAATGAAGAAAAATAGAGTACGCCTAGAGAGAATGAGAGAAGAAAAAAGAAAATATAAGTACAGGGGTAAGAAATGGAAAATGAGAAAAAGGAAGGTTAGAGAGGAAATAAAAAGAGAGAATTAAGAGAAATGAAGAGGGGGTAGAATTTGAAGCGTATATTACTTGGTATCGTATGATACTTCACCCTTCATATCTCATCTGATTCCACTACACATGGCCATCTTCTGAACCGCTGCCAGGTAGATATGGAGTACCTACCCCGCCTAAATGTTGACCTATTCCTAAGTTAATCTTGGCCAGAGCCTGAACTCCTAAACCTCGGGTGCCGGTATCTAACTATCAGTACCACTGGTAGTCGGTTTAGCTATGACAAAAAGATTAAAAATTCATACCGGCCGGTATAGCCTATCCTCTTTGCCTTTACCCTTCTATAAAGCGTGCCAGTCTACTAGAATATGCTTGGATATGCTAAAGTTCTCCGAGTCAAGTATCATAGCCGTTTCACATCTTGGACTGCTCGAGTGTCTTACGGTATCTTGTTTCTCAGTTTTTTGGTCTTTCTTTTTCCTTGCTATAACGGGGTTTTGGATCCCGTTTGTTCCCCCCCCCCCATTGCTTTTCTTTTGAGTGAACTTAACGGCTCTTTTGCTTCCAACATATTCTAGCGTCCTACATGTTGTTGGAACTTTTTCGTTAAATACAAAATTGGGTCTGCATCGCCGTTGTAGTGTTATTATTGATAAATGGTGGGTAGGGATGTGGTCGTTATATAATATGCCACCCTTCAACATCTCTAACTCGTGTCTACTACTAACTTGCGTACCTAATGTATCATAGTGTGTTCCGTGTCTCCACCATCCGAATCCGGAGATATAATAGAGTGTGAGGTTGGCGAAGTGTACTCGAGCAGCGGTTAAGAGAAACAACAAAATACTAGCCACCCACGAGTACGTTCAATAGGTCGAGGGGTTCTTCCCCTCCTCAAACAGTTTTTTTCGGATGTGGACGTATATCCGTAACTTGGGCTCTAGATATTCCCAGACACTGGTGAAAACCTCCGGCAGCAAAATATCCCCTGACACAGAGATTGTGATTTCTTCGAAGCAGAAACTCACGACAGGAAAAACAAAACCCTTAGTATCATACCGCACAAAGGGACACAAATTATCATTCGTCGTTGACATCGTCACCTACCACGTGGCGTAAGAGCTATATGAAATACTCACATTTTCTACCTGCTACACCCCCGGCTCGTTTCCGCACTGTCGGCCATCCGCATCAAGCACGAATGGACTCCAAATAGCAAGATGGCCCGACAGATGTTTTAGGGGAGGAGCTCAGGGAGCCACTTTACAGGCGGGATTTGCAGCGCTCGCGTGACCAAGTGGACTGGAAATGTGCAAGGTACTGTACCTCCTACAGAGGTGACTCCCCACAGCTAGTTCCACACCAGAGGGGCTCGGGCGATGACCCTCCCCAAGGGGTGGGGAGAGCGCTTGGAATTTCACGGCGCAGCGAGAAGCGCACAAGTTTTCGTAGCATAAACAATAAACACAATATTATGATATATGTATATATATAAAGGCAATTTCCTACACTCCAGCGACTGACTAGGCGGACTTTCCGGGTGGCGCTAGCATTCAGCGCCTGATTAGCTTACGGTTGTCGTTACTTAGTAGGGATCTTATACAGATTATTCGGGGGGGTTTTGGATTTCTTTTTAGGTAATAGTGATATCTATGTGCTCTGTTCTATCCATCCCGATTCTGGCGGACAGCCATCAGGCCCAGGTCCCGGATTTATCCCCAGTTTCACCACTACGGTCAAGATTGCCACCACAACTGGGGCCACGTGATCAGCGCGACTTTATACCCCACCTTAAACATCGTCCAGTAGACCCAGCTTTTCTGATCCATTCCTAACCTAATAGACGCAAATACCGCCGCACGCTCCCCTACCTAAGTCTCTGAGCTTCCTCCCCCTCCCCCATCACACTTCTTGGGACCAATCAGGTCTCCCAGAGTGAATTATCGTTCGGCGATGTCCGGGATTGCCTATTCCCGAGATCGTCGATTTCTTCAACATTATTGATTGTCCTTTACCCCAAGCTGCTATGGCAACCTTGCAGCAGCGTACTGTACAGTGCTACAGCGGCCAAAATTTCACAGTGCTTCAATGGCTATTTTCTCCACAAGATTTTCAATTACCCAAAAAGGAACTTTTGCACGCAAAGTACCCCATAGTTTGGGATGTATTCTTAATTGAAGGGAGCTTTCGAACACGACCACTATTAGATCTTAGCGGAAAAGCTGGATTTTGGCAGTATGCAATAGCAGCCGTGTTCACAAACATTGTTCAGTTACGGATACTCGAGTAAAGTACAAGTTAACTTGCCCGCACAAGGATAATAAATTGTATCGAACCCGTACAGTACCAGTCGATCGGCCTCCCTGCAATGCAAGGCAGTTGCAGCTCACTCCCCGGGATTTTAATATATCTCAATTCCCGATCTTTGATCCGAAATCACCACGTAGTCTAAAAAAGAATCTTCCAAGATGGTAATAGTGTTACTCACGAATTATCACTCGAATAATAGCCCTTTTTTTCCATTCAGAATAGCAGTAGACCTAACTCTATGAACAGGATATAGCTGGCTGCAAAGAAAAAGAGAGAAATTGAAAAATATGCCTAATAAAAGAATATATCCTCCGTCTATCCTATACCACTGAACGCCCTTTCCAGTGCCCCCTCCCTTTTTTTCTCCTTATGTAACGAAAAACATATCACATCTACTTCCATGATTAGCTAGGTTCACTTTAGGTAAGTTCAAAATACAAACCTCGTTTTTAATTCCCCGCAGGACCTGCACCATCGTCTGCTGGGCCCGCCCCAAGGGCCATGCCGTACCCCACCGGCCCACCATGGACCCCATCCACTGATCTAGCAAGATTCCCCATATTGGTAATTGCCTGCATCGGCGACTTTACACCTGCCAAAACACTTTCTTGATCGATCAAAGCCTGCATCGGAGACTTTACACCTGCAAGGCCCATACTCTGATCTTGTAATGCGGTCATGGGAGATTTGGCTACCGCAAGGCCAGTGTTGTAGTCCGCGGCTCCTCCGGCAGTATTAGAGAAACCCGGCGGGGAACGAGAGCCCAGGCGTGAAAGCGGTCGCTGGTACCGACGTTGATATATCGGTGTTGATGAAGATGTATTAGAGGTGCTATCCGGTGGGGCCATTCGGCTGGTATCAAAAGATACTGTTCGTCGTGGCGGTGTGGGTGGATTTCGGCGGCTAAGGTTTTGATATGGGTGGAACCGTGACTTCTTGATGGCAGGGAGAAGAACGGTTGAAGGTTGTGAGGGTGGGATAGTGGAGGAGATGGCTCCGGGAAAAGAGGAAGTTGTGGGAGATGAAGAAGAAGAGGGGGTGGAAGGGAGGTTTGACCGGTTAAAATTCGCGGTGGCCGTAAAATCTTCGCATGAGCGTAGGCGGCTCAAAATCGTTCCGGAGTAATCTCCAGGCGAGCTTTGTAATGATTTGAGAATACAGACATGACCATTCTCTAGGGATGTCTCGAGCCCGCATCGACACCGCCGAGAAATGCTGGCAGTAGCCCTTTTGGATGTGTCTGGATTCTCCTCCGCTATCGTGTCGGGAAGGTTAGACTTCTCAATCTTAGGGACAGCTGTGGTCTGAGGCTCAACACAATTTAATCCGATAGTAGACCCGGTAACATCGCAGGCGTTTGGAGGTGGTGCTTGTCTCAAACGGTCTTCGATATCGTCAGGACTCCCGGCATCGCTAAGGCTACATAATCTTTGACTCGCGGCATCACTTAATCCATCGTGAGCCCCCTTCAAGGCCTCCTCAAGTGTTTTCAAGGCAGCGACATCACTACTCTCCCCCACTTCTGCCCTTGTATTCTCCTGCTGGATCATTGCTACCTCTGGAAGCAGTCTTCCTAAACTCTCGTTGAATCCCCTTATCTCTACAATCAATAATTCGAACTTTGCCTTATCCTGAACCACCCAGCGAGTCTTCCTTGAGAATGATGCCTGTTGTTGTGTCAATTTCAACAGCCGCTGCAGCTTCTCGTGGGCTACTCGGAATGCGGATCGCGGTGGCGAGGAGTCGAACGCCTCGTCTTCCGATTGAAGTGGCTGTAGGCCGTACTTTGCAACCAGGTTATTAGTGTCTTCAAGTGTCGTTTTCAAACAGCTTAGGATGTTGAACACTGCCCTACGAATAGGGGTATCGCCGAGTCGTTTATTATATGTTTCGTTGCGCTCTTCGCGGTCGGAGTCTTGAGGGTTAAAAATACCAACAGCCTCACCCCATTTGAGAAGGAGAACCTGCTCAACCTCTAGCTTGCACAGCAAGGTCTGACAAGCAGAACTGTGCGATTCGGCGGTGGAAACGAGGTCGAATAATTGAAGGCAAGTGGTAAAAAGGCCCGCGAGCCCTGCGATTCCCAATGCTACGCCAATACTCTCCATGACTATCGGTGCTTCGTTGTGAGAGCGGGGTGCCGTGAATTGTACGGAAAAAATCGCTTTTCCAACACGAATTCTAGGCCACGGAGACGATGAAGAGGTGTAAATATTTCTTTCCTCCGAGTGCTCTCGGCTCCTCGAGTAGGATTTGAATATGCAAGCATTCCGCACAACTTAACTGCACCTCGACGTGGTCGATATTGTACGGGGCTACGGTTGCCCTCTGCTGTCTCAGAGGCACTTATCTATTCGCCAATTGTCTGCAAGACTCAAGCTGACTACCTGCAATGGATCCGCTGATATTTTCCTGCAATTGCAGGGCAAGAAATTTCGAACCGAGCCTAAGAGAAATTAATAAAACGCCCTAGCTGGCAATAGCATTGGTGGAATACCCTACATGACGTATCTTCTCATGGGGATCACGGAGTTGTCTGTCGCGAATTTTATTGACAGGTTAGAATTGGACTACGCAAACTGCTGTCTCATGACTGCAAGTTGAAGGGATGGATAGTCCTGGTTGATCTGAAGATTTGGATGGTGGTTTGAACACACCGAAATTTTGTGTGGGTTTTCGAACCGCCACCCAACCGTGGCGGTTACCAAACGATCATCCATCATTCTTTCTACTCGAGTACTTATACAGTACTCGTACACTACAGGACAGCCTCTCAACGCGTAAACCCCGCGTTAGGCAAGTGGCGGGTCGGGTGAGAAGATAGAGATGGCAAGACCCCGCAAATAATATAAATGAGACATTGAGTACCTTCGGATCCTCATTTATAGAGAGAAGTATACAAAAGTACTCTGGTCTGGATCTTCTCGTGTTATCGGGATCTGTGTATGATATGATCCGTCAAGTTCACAGCGGAATAACCCGAGCAAGGCAACTCCAGCGGTGAAAGTGATTCATACATAACAAGGGAATTTTTCCCATACATCCTACTCAGCAAGTATAAACCCTCATAGGGGTTGGTAACCCATCCAAACCTTCACCAGATACACTCCACAGTCCATTTCCCCTCACCGTATGAGAATGCGCAAAATATCCCGGATCGCTGAGCCGCCGCTTCACCCCAAAAAAGGACAAAATAGTGGGCAATGATTAAAGAACGGGATTACTAAAGCCATTATTTGGGTTAGATTTTTTAGCAGCACATACGAATTAAGCAAGGGGACCGGCAAGAGTGTTACGGACAGTAATGGGAGATCGTGGAGGAGAAGAAGATTGATTCGATTGTGAGCCTCTTTCTGTGTGTGGGCCAAGTGGGATAGAAGAGGTTTATATGTGCACCGTGAACTGGAGTGCGCAGCCCCTGAATGGAGTCCAGGACCACGATTGGGTAGCAAACACATCTGGGAGTCTGTTGAGTGGGGTATACCAATGCGTATGGCCCACGAGTTCTCCGATTCCTATGTTGGGAAGCCTGTTTTTATTGTGGTTAATACTAGTGTTGTATGTGCAGTTGCGCTTGCTTCTCGTGTTTCATCCTCCGTCTTCATGAGTACGGTAATTTTTCCTGGCAAATATTGTCCAACCCCAAACTTTGTACAGTATAATAGCAACTACCTTGCGTTCTTCTCCCGCCAGAACTAAACCAAGAGCAAGAACCTATACTCAAGAAATAGTTTTAAAACACAATTCATAGGGCGCGTCGTAAGAGACTCTACTCGAGTATTAGGCTCTTGAACATGATAAATCAACGCGGTTCTATACAAGACACGAACGTTGATAATATATCTGCCGTATAGTAACGGGAGGATCGCACTGCTCTAGTCTATGTTCTGCCAGTAGCTAAAATTCTCTACCGGCACTACACCACCGGTAATATTCCCATGTGTAGGTGTTAGTGTCTTAGGGCTGAAACACCAGGGGAGACATTTCTTATTTCTGTTACAGTTTGAGTCCACATCTACTCCTTCCCTCAGAAAAGTTTGGGTGGCAATTCATTCCCTCTAGATCCTTTCACCGATACTAGTCAATATAATTTATTTATCCTTGTATCTAGGATTTCTTGCTCAATACGGTAACGGTACTGTGCTCGTAGTAAAACTAAGTCTTCATACTCAGCGTCCCCCTCGTTCTAGGTAAGCTATGCCTCGTTCTCGCTCCAAGCGTCACAACACTCATATAGAGCATTCGAGTCTCCGCCGATGCTGGCCCTCACGGACTATCCCTCTCTCGAGAAAAAAAATAGAAACTCAAGAAAAGCCTCCATCTTCCCGCACGGAAATTTCCCAGCAATCAAAGATTACATACATTTGTTCACCAAAGCACCCCACCGACCTACTTTATTAGACTTGTTAGAGTCTTCCAGTTGAGAGCCGTACTGGTTAGAGGGTACTGGGGAAACTTAATAAATTCAGGTTTTTAAAGATAGCTAGCCGCTGGCGCTATGTGCACGGCTCTCTGCGGCTAGAATCAAAACAATTTCTCCAGTCGAAATACGAGTGATAGTTGGTGAACAAGGTCTTGCCCAATCGTATTATACAATGGAGGGGGTCTGGGCACTTGGTCAGTTTCACTTCACAACGTGGCCCCTTGTCTCAAAGAAGAAAAAGAAAAAACCTACCCTGCGTGGTGCTATGACGCTACGAGTATATCACAGCCGCATCAAGGCTGCAACGAATGCTTGCTAAACTTCTTTCATACGGTCTCTAGTGGGGACCCATTCCGGTGCCCTCACACAGGGCAAGTGAATCAGTGATTTGGCGGACTATGTATGGTGATAATATTGATAGATAGTTGACACTGTGGGCTTGGAATGACAGTTTTAGAAACAAGGAATGTCTAACGTTTTTGAGAGGAAGGGCAAGATGCCCCAACTATCTATTATCGGGAGAGAGACATAGAAGGCTAGTAAACGACAATATGAAAGAGTAGGGGAGACACAAGAAGGTATATCCAGTAGTACAAGAGGTCTAGACGTGGCCATAAGGTCTAATGTAGGGAGAAAAGAAACAGTACGAGTGACACCACAGTAGTACCAGAAGCATGTTTCAACGCTTATGAACCACAACAGAGCCGAGTGACAACTAGTGATGCAACACTCAAGCTACTGCTTTGTATTGCACTTTATATATACCACCATGGACGCCGACACCAGAATACCTGGTTATCCTCATTACGTCCGCAAGAAGCTCTCATAACTCCTTTCCTAAGGATTCTTCTCCTCTCCTCGAGACTGCTTTTCCAACCCGTGCATCCGGTATTCTTCCACGTTTTATCATTGTTAACGTGTTATTGAGGTAGTCGAAAAACCTGGCCGATAGAGATATGTCGTGTGCAGTAGCCTGCCTTATGGTCAGGAAAATAATCATAGGGTGTGGGGTGCTGAGAGACCTTAGTATCCTCATTCTCAATCCATGCTCAGACAATACACTTGGGTATTGTGTCGCCTGCTAGGTGGTGGTTCGGATCTAGAATATGTTAGTCATAAAAAGTCAGTTATAACTATTGTATCTTGGATCTAAACCTGGTCGAGTGTCAGCGGTTCCCGATAAATTTAGGAACTGATACGTAAGTCACTTTAATTATTGGGATGGGAAGGAATACCGCCAGGGAGAGTAATGGGGTCTTGACATGGCTGGATCGTGTGTAAATATCACCGAAGGTAACCCCTGTCTCAATAAACCCATATAATTCGTGGATGGAGAAATTTCCGCGGCAATATGCTACAGTCGCTCAAAACAAGTAAGGTGCAACCCTGAGGGGAGCTGGTCACTAACGTGTTTGTTGATTTCGATGGTGGAATAACGCTGGAAGATCTTCTCGACGGCCCTAGATCTAGGGGTATCAGGGTTTTGGAACTAGCTCATATCACCATCCAACTATTTTTATACTAATTAGTCCTTGTCTTCTGGCAAATTTGTTGGAGATACAAGTATATGCTTACCTATGACGCCATCGACATAATTGGGAAAGACAACCGTATCTATATTGGACCTAGGTGTTGGCTCCTGACTTTGAAATATTTCTTGATCTGTTGTTTGCCCATAGCTAGGTATTTAATACTTCATGTAAAGCCTGATCTCTTTGCCTTTTTTCTTCCGTAGAAAAGCTTTCGACGTAGTACAGTAATTCGAGCCAAGACAGCTAAACCTAGTTACCAGCTTGGTGATGGTTCATGATTAGTCTGAAATTGTGACTCACTCTTCCGCTAACCACCATGCAAAAGCGAGTTATACTACCCAATGGACCAAGGTTTGGATAATTTAACCATTCTGTTCCGGGACCAAACTTGCATGCTGGGGTTTCTTGGTTCATTCGTGGTCCCGGAAATTGCAGTGGCTTCCCGCCCGTCATGTTGGTCCCGGCCTGTTCCTCATCTCTATGTATCAAGATCCCAGGTTGGCCACCGCAGGGCAAAGCGAACCTTTCAGGGACGGATCTGTATATGCGCTAAATCGTAGCGGTGTTACTTGGGCCCTGTATTTTGTCTTCGATGAGGCTGGACGTCACGCGTCTCTTTGCAGGGGAGTCCAGCGTTGTTGTGGCGTTCGTGCCACCACTAATCTCTCTGCCGGTTTCTTACCCAAGACTACTGCTGATTCAAGCTGGGGAGGGCTAGTCCCGGACTGAGGGTCAGTCTTGATGTTGTGGGTGTGTTGGCGGTAACTCATTAATGATCAGAACAGCTTTAACATTTGCTGCAAACGCTAGATTCATCTTGGTGATGCGGACACGTTCGTCGAGTCACTAAGGCGACTGCGCCGGGCGCCGGAGCAGGAAAGTCAGTATAGGACGGTATTTGTTAGGGACCAAAATTCGGCTACTTACCGGTACAGCATCGCAACCTGGGCTCGAAATTACCGTGAGAGGGGCCCCAATTTTCCTTCTGTAAAAGGGGCCCCCCGGAAGCGCTTCAGAGGAACCCTTTCCCCGGCGGTGCTCCCCACTAGCCCAATTCCGGCTGTGAGCACTCCCGAGAACTCTTGTTTGTGCACATGGTACCCTTCCTTACTTTATCTACTGTTTTTTGTTGTGCACTTTTCCCTTATTCAGCACTATCTCCTTTATTTCTTGCTTCAATCGGAGAGATTCCAGCTCCGCCAAAGCCGTGACTCCGTTCTGGAATATCATACACAATCATTTGAAGCAGGTTCCCGCCCTCCAGCAGCCTCGATCTATATATAGGGTTCGGCGCAATGTATTCGATTGCACAGGCTCCCTTCCGGGGTAGGAACGGTGGCGCGAACGGCGAGAAGCAAGAATGTTTCGAGGGTGCTTTCATCTTGAGCACAAGAGCGAGGGAGAGCGATTGCCTCCAACCTCTACGGAAGCAAAGAGGTGTGCTTACACTTATTGACGGGCTGCCGCCAAACATATGGGCTCCGGTGTTCCCTTCTCAGAGAGGCAGATCGATGGACCTTCGCTCGGCAATACGAAGCGGGCTTCCTCCACTCTCCTAAATTCAATAAGGGAATCTATGAAAACACGTTTAGTGGTAGGGATAACGCTTTAGCGCTTGGCGTTGTTGACAAGAATGTGGAACCTTTTTTTTTTTTCGGATTAAACTAACTAGCTGAAAACAAGCCCTACCGATACTCTCTCACTGCGGCAAACGGCGAACACGGGAACAATCGGCGCCTTCCAGGGTTTGGGCGCAAGTTATAGCGGTGGTTCCTTCTTGGACGAGTTTTCATCTTCCGCAAATCCTCCGATTTTTCTTGCGCGGTACAGCCTTGGACGGGGGGGCAAAGTGGCGTCGCCTCGAACGGAGAAGGGTTGGCAGGGTTTAGTCTGCGAGCCGCTGGGAACTTCGCAGCTGCCAGAATACAATTTTTGATCCGTGCCATGGATGTTGAATAAACTATTGCTGCTGGGAGCTGTGGCGGGCCTTCGATTGTTGTGATGGAGCGAAAGAAATCCGATTAGGATGGGGCGAAATGCTCGCCACGAATGAGGATTTTCGGAAAAGGTCTTGAGTTGGACAAAGGAAGGTTATCTTTGCAAATATGAGATTGTTGAAGGAGCGAATATTATAAGCCCTTATAAGGCTGAGGGATGGTGATGGGCTTGCCTCTGCAAGTGATTCCCGGGGAGGAGGAAGGAAGAAGAGAGGTTCCCAGGTTTAAAAAATATGGCTTCCATCCTGAAGTTTATGTTACATTTGCTTCGGGGGGCTTCATCTCAAAGGCAAAGGGGCTTATTAACGTCCCAGTAACAAGATAAAAGTGGTTTCCAGAGGATGATCAGGGGATGCAATGTGTCGGAAGAAGGGGGGGAAGGGGCGCGAGAGGGCGAAGAGTTCGTTTTCGAGCACCATTCCAGTGCATGTCAATTCTTATTGTGGTAGGGTCGCATGACTTCTGGTGGATAACTTCTTCCATAGCCTTGCTTGGATTATACCTACAAAACGAGAGCTATTTTGAAAGTGAACCATACGAGTATAGTACTTGTACCAGTGTTGCATTGCTACCGGAAATAGGTGGGCTCCCCCTACCCAACAGAAATGAGTACTCGTACACTTCCAAGTTCTAACCAGCTCTTCCATGACAGTTTGATCGACCGGTTTAATAATGGCTTGGAAGAAATCTAGGACCGGCGCGCCATCCAAAGAACCAAAACAGTTACGGGCGGCGCCTTGCGTTTCCCCATGGTGCACACTATTCCATGGTTTAGCTTAAACTGGTTTAACAGATTGAGAACTATGCACCTGTGTTCCCGCTATTATACTCATGGCCGGCAAAGATAAGAGTGCGCAGAAGGTGCGGGACTGCAAAAGCATCTTTTTGTGTTAAGCCAATTTAGTACTCGACCGAGGAGTGGCGAATAATTTGCACATTTGGTCTCTACCTTCCTAATTGACTGTTTTATCGTATCTATGAAGAAAGGAGGAAAAAGTACGGTAACAAGCTAACTATCACAGTGCAATTGTGAGTTTTTTTGTTCGCTACTTTGCACATCTTTCAATTCTGCTATTTTATAAGTTATTAGCTCCGATCGACTTCTTTAAGGCGTCAAATCCATCGGTCGAACGTGCTTGAAAAAGTGGTCAAGTGATTTGCGAACCACTGTATTGGATTTTCTTGTAGGCAAATTGTGATATTGACTAGTGGATATATCATATCATACCTAGTATGGTAGCGAACCGCAGCCTAACTTAGGTAGTTCGCCAGGCTAAACCGAGCTAGCACTTTACCAGCACTTGTACTCATGAATAGAGTGGAAGCTATACATGGCTTGCTGGTAAGGGTGTATTAGGGCAAATCTAGGAGATTGTTTTCTCATACGTATCTACTAGCCCTTTAGTATGATATGATACCTACGATATTGATCTACCCAATTGGAAGTGACGCTACGAAATTCGAGGGGCGTCCTAGGAAGCTTGCTAGTTTTTTCCCCCCTATTTCCACTTCTTTCCGGGGATTAGGGTTCACCTTTCTGTTTAATGGTAAAAACCTGCGAGGGTCTCTGGACAACAGGACTGATCATGCGTCCCGGGGGCTTTGGTTACGGCAATCCAGGTCAGAGAAATGGTGTTGAGATATTTGATAGCAACGACAACCAATAACCCCTACAGCCCGGGGAGGACTGAGCACCGTATTACCAGTATTTCCCGTTTTCGAGCAGATCTTCTGTGGGCCAGCTAACCAGGAGCTCTAAGTAGAAGAAAGAATTTGAAAGTGCGATTACCCTAAACTGCCAAACATAGCTGGACGGATTGGCCCCGGCACTCCTAGGCCACCCTTCCGGTCGCTCATGGCCAGCAACGTGCCAGGTGGTGCTGAGCCTTCCTAAGAACCGTCGCTTTTCTTGCGGGGCCGGGTGATAGGTACTGTTAGCATAGTATTGCTATGACCCCCGAGGACACGAATGCAACATATCCTTCCGCATAAATTCCCACGCCCCGCGGCGGTGGCAGTGTGGAATAGAGTTGAACCCTTGGCGCTACTGCTACGTGCATTGAAGCATTCGTAGGATAAAGCTTACAAGTAGTAGATGAGGGGATGTCATTCTCGAGTACCGGTAGATGGTTTTTTCCTCTACACCCCCGGGTAACCAATCAACTGGAATTAACTTACCTCCCGGTTACCGCACCGCGGGCGGCATTTGTTATGATGGCCGGAAACCAAGCGCTGGTGTAGTGCAGTAACCAAGCAAGAACTAAAGTCAGTAGACAGAGTACAGTACTGCACCGATAATACCGTACGAGTAAATTCCGGGCAAACCTGATGTGATTCTATTCCCTATTTCCTAGTTACTATCCCTAGAAAAGTGCACTTGCTACGGGATTAGGCCTTAAGGGAACCAGTGGCTACCTTGAGAGGTATAGCGGTGGGCTCAGTTCATCCAGGATTTGTGGTGTCATACTCTACTGTATAGTGCTCGAGGTACGATGGTATTGTACCCTGGACACAATTAATTGCATCATACTGATACTCTCGTATCATAATTCATGACATGTGTTCATCCAGAGGTATCATTCAAGGGCCTAGGTATTATTGACACGTCCACTAGTATCTCCCAGAGCTAGGGTACCAGGGGGCTACTAAACTCCTGCAGATATGCCACAGATTAACCTCGGAATTCCCAGCACTATGCAGTAGAACACTAGAGTCGGTATAGGTTACTGTGCTTCCATTGAAAACAGGGTACTATCATACGTAGCTGAAAGTGAGATGAATTATAAGACCCAAGCTATCAATAATGTTCCAACGCCATTTATGTATCATATAATTATGCTAGAGTAGTGACTGCAGAGTCATGCTAGCACAGATATTTATATAAATCCTGCTAGACATCAAATTCCGTTTTGAAACTTTCGAATAGTAGGGACTAGGAAACCTTCGCTTGCACGGATACAAGCAGAAGGTTAAAGTGCTCACCGTTCTATTGTTTACGAGTGAGACGGACAATGTTAGGGTCTATTCGGATAACTTGGTTGTACGGAATCCCAGTCTATGGATTCTTCCCCCCCGAGGGGACTCAACCACTGAGGGGAAGATCTCGGTTGCAATGACGACTTAAAGCCAAGCCCTGTTTTATAACAGAAGACTTAATCGGCGTGGTGTTGCGTTCCGGTCTTCTGAATCGATGACAAAATTACTTGTTATATGTGGGGGTGATTATTTTATGGGATTATTGCAGGGGTAAAAATCGATGGATTGCACAACCAAACGCCCCTTTTTTTCAACATCTATCGATTGGATGTCGCCTGGGCTTCTACGGTACCGTAGTCTACAAGTACTGTACGTACAGTACACTGCAACGGTGGTGATCGACGGAGAGATCCATGGACCAAGCAAGAGACTTCTTCCTAATTTAGCACACACCCTCACCACAATGTACAGTACGAGTAGATAGCCATAGCTGGCCTAGGTGCCTAAACCTTTTCATGGACGCCGGCTCGTAAATCATGACTAAGTGGTCGAATAAAGTACTCGTATACTAGGGGTGACATCTATGGTGCTGTGATACACTAAATTACCAGTTACCGGTATTGCCTGTCGGCAGTTCTCCAAAGACGGCCAACTTTCTCTATCGATATGATGGAGCGAGATATCAGCAACAGCACTTTGATATCTCATCTGGAAGCGCTGGATAAGCACTTATCCGGGTTGATGACAAGTCTGCCTTTTCTACTCCGCCCGCCCCATTTTTCTCCAAGGGCTCTCTTTTCTGGAACAAGCTCTGGGGCTACCAAGACCACTTTTCAGGTCTTTTTTCCGACAATAATATTTACTCAACTTCAAAGGTAATAGCTCCTAAGGTCCGATGATGCCGGACAGCACATCACAAATAACTGTTTTGGTCTAGAATTAAACAACCCCTTATCTGTTGGTGGGTAGTCGGGGCATGGTGCTGCGAGAGCATCTAGATCGAACTTGATCTAGGAAACACTCCGCTGGCACGCTACACGCCATGCTTCTTTAATATGGGGGTCGGCTCTACGTGGACTGCACATGGGCGTATCGTCAGGCGTATTCCACTGATTTCCCATGGCCCAATCCGGATCATAAGGAGGGGGCCCCCATCTGGCTTTGCGAGCACTGTATACCAACTGCTCTAGCACCTACTCATGATCTTCATTTTTTAGCAGCATAACTCTGGTCCGGTATTTAGATCCGCTGAGTTCTAGGCAAACCAACTCTACAAACTCTTGCAGTGCTGGGTATTGTCTGTAGTAATAATTGTGCCAGGTTTTCTGCCGGTAAGGCACCACCACTTCACACCGTTTCTTCCCAACGCATTCCTGGGCGAATAATTTCGAAAACTGGAGAAAATTTTCGTGGTCCAGCGTTAGACTATGGGGAAATACCGTGGCAGTTTGGTACTTGGATTCCCCGCGGTTCGTATCCATGATGCTGCATCTCCAGCTGGAGGGAAACAAGGAGGTGAAGGGACACGGTTATGGAACCTAGCTGTTCCACCGCCTTTCTCCTGCAATCAAGAAGGAACCTTAGGGTGGATGCGATAGGTCTGGAGTGGGTAAGTGTCCAGCTAGCTAAGCAATGGGCATATCCCATCTCATCAGGTTCACCCGCCAAAGAACTTTGGTTTCCTGTCTGAGGTGTCCTCCTATTACTAGGTCGGTACTGAACTCTAGTTGGATTCTATAGAGGAAGTGCTATTATGCGAAAGATTTTTTTTTCCCCTCAAAATTGGTCGCTGCTATGGGAAGGGTGCTAACTCATTGAGAATGTCAAAAGGGCCGAGCGTAACCATATCACTTCAAGAAATATTTGCCACATACGCCCACTTGACCGCATTGCGTCTTCGAATCAATAACTTGGCCCCCCCCAGAATTAGGCTGGTGCTTAGAATGTTATCAAGAGATGCGAGGGGAAATCATTCGTGAAGGATCATGGACTCCCAAAGACTTGCCTTCTCGAACTGTCCGGCAACTGCAACTTCGAGGGAGCTGCGTGGGATATCTTTCAACCACGGGTGGTACTGTGCTGTACAGCACAGCACCCTCTAGTTCATGGGATCCTATGTTCGACAGCCAGAGGCCGCCTCCTCATTCTGCACACATTTCTCTGGTATCTATGGACATTCGTGTCAATTCGGGCTACAGATTAACCTCCTCACCGACACATAAGCCGAAGGTTACATCCAGCAAATACTTCCCACCGATCGTGAAGAGAAATCATATTTAATTTTCCGGGGGTCTGCTGGAGAACTATGGTACATGCATGCCGACCCCGACCCCCGGGTTGTTACAATGGATTGCTATTGATGACCCCGAGGTTCGGATCAGAGATGACAATGCCTGACACAGGCAGTCAGGACCACCGACCGAATTCCGGAGAACCCTTCGGTCTGAGAGCGGTAGTTTACTACCGTGTTAGAATTCCTAATCGGAAAGAAAAGGAAAAAAAATGGTAACTTTAGTATGATACCTGGGATATCGAATCACCAATGATATTTATTATTTCGAAATGCACACTATCCCAAGTCTTAAATATAGCTTAATTTCAAGCTACAAGTACCACAGCCCAGTCTCCGCGTCCGGTTACTCGATGAACCTGCACGATTCCCCTATATTAACCCCCCCCCCCTCCTCCACTCCTTTATACACCCGTTTGTGCCCTTGTTCGGGGTGCTCGGCACCGAACAAGGCTGGACCAACGATCTTTCCCACAATAAAGTTGCGAATCTGGCGCATGTGGTGTCAGCATACGATGCCCCGCCTGTAGATGTTGGAATAGGAATCACCATTTTGTTGTGAGTTGCGCGATATCCGTAAAAAATCAGTTTGTGGTCTCATGATATGGTTTAATTGTTGGATTTTTGTCCAGGATTCACGTTTTTTTTACACTAGATGAGGGGTATCGCGGGGCGGCGAGTTAAGATCTAATACAGGCTTGGGTAGTAACTTTTTTTTTCATTTGCTATCACAACGGGCGCTGGGTCAGATATTTGAGATATGGTTCTTCGGAATTGTCGGAGGGTGTCCTTGAGAAATACATGCATAGGTAGCCTAGATCCTTCAAGTTTGGTACACCCACGGTTGTATCTTGTGAAGAGCCTCGTTGTTTACAGTGTTGGGAATAATAATGGGCGAGCGTTGTACTGTACGAGTACATCGTACGTTACGTGAAGAGGATTAAATGTACGGGAACGATATTACAAGAACGGAATTAGAAGATCAAATCAAACGTGCACACACGTGGGGCACATGAAGGTCCCATGCCATCCTAGATTAAGAGTATGAAAATACCAAACCTAAATCTTGATGCTCCCTGGATCTGCATTATCCTGCGATATTTCAGGCCCAACATCCCCCACTATTTCCATTATATCATCCCAAACCTTCCTCTGCAGATCTTTCGCTTCTTTGGTCTTGAAGATCTTTTTGGGTAAACTAATGCCCTGTCGGTTAGATTAAGCTCCTTACGTTTAACGGCCGGTGAACTACCTCTCGATCTTACAATTATTGATGTACTTGCCGTGACTGTCTGGCCCAGCATCAACGATCGAATGAAAATATGTACGTGCTCCCGTCTCTGTATTCCGCGCAAATAAAGCCTTCCAGAGACCTAAAAGGGGGAGATTGTATTCGCGCATCAAGTCGGAATGGCAAAAACCGGGAGTAACCTTCCATAAATTTAGCCAAGTCGGCATATCACAGGGAAAATCGACTCACACAATTGACTATTACCATAGGGCCTCCGTCGCTCGCTTCCGGTACGAGGGCTGCCAATTCGCGGGCAATGTAAATGTCTAGGAGTTTAGTCATGGAATACCGTCTGGGTGTCATCAAATCGCTTTTAAATTCAATTAGTACCGCACAAGCACTTGCATAAAAAAACCGCAAAAACAAGATTCGAGAGCCATAACATACCTCTCCCCCATCCCAAAACGATTCTCATCGTTCAATGCCTCTATGATATTCCCCTCAATCTTCATATATCTCTTAAATTCGGCAAATTGGTACATATGCGACGAGACAATTGTAATTGTTGGAATCGTTCCGCTACCAGCAACTTCCCTCCGCCGTTCAAGAGCCCGAGGCAGAAGCAACCTACCCAACAACGCCGTGCCAAGTACGTTCACCTGTAACGTCCGCTCCCATCCGTCCCCCGTTACATTCCAAATTTCGCTCGCGATACCCGCGCTGAGGACTATTCCGTCGACAGGTCCGACACTGGATGCGAAGTTCCGGATGGAATCGAAGGACTCCATATCCACTGTGGAAACCTGGATAATTCCGGGGGCGAGCCCGAGAAGAGCATCGATTTGAGCTTTTGCATTGAGACCCTTGTCTCTGGAGCGACAGCCAAGAACCACCGACGCCCCCTGACGGGCAAAGTGCTTTGCAGCTTCGAAGCCGAGGCCAGTGTTCGCACCAGTTATCAGTATCCTCCAACCATCGATCCGGGTTCGCGGGGTGGGAAGTGAAGAAAAAAAAGCGCAAGCTTTCTGGAAGATCGTTGACATGATTGTTGTGCGGGGAAAACAGCCCAGCCAGCGCACCATGAGGCTCATGCCTACTGGGGCTTGTGAGCTACCAGCGCTCGGATGCCAAATGGGGAACCCGGCTTCTGCTTCTCGTGACCGACAAGATGTCCTCGAGTACAGTACATGTCCTATGATCAAGCGGCCAAACGACAGCCCGATAGAATGCACAGTATCTACCGGATTTGAGCAGGCTCAAACAACGTTTAATAGCCCGACTGTTGTCCGTTGATTCGCGCTAGAACTGCCACTACCGCAGTCCAACCTCAAGACCCCAATGACTCCTCCCATACTGCCGGTAGTATGATACCCACGGCAAGAAAGTCGATTCAAGGGGAGCCATGCGACAGCGGCTCAGGTGCATACTGTCAGCGCGAGTGACCGTACATGACCTCTTCCCCCCAACCCTGGAGCAAAAAAAAGTCTTTTTCGGTTTCGTATCGCACCATCCCACCAAGAATGCAAAGGTTGGGAACTACGCCTTTGGGAAAGGCTCCTCTGATCGAGCTAGATCGAGGGGCTGAAGTCAGTGTGCACTTCTACCTCAATTGCCTGCGATCGCGAATATTTACGGGGTTTCCCAAAGGACTCAACTTGCTAGCGCTCCTAAAATTTACCCCTCTGTCCCCCAAGCATACCCTTTAGATAAATGATCGAATCTCTAATCGAGAACCAGGAACTACCGAAAGTCCCCAAATAGTGCGAATCCTGGTATGGGAAATCTCAAGATAATTCAAAGAGAGTGTTTACCCGCCAAGATCAAATATCGTCAACCATTCAAGCCCGGTTGTTTTAGCTGCTGAAGCAATTAAATGATGTTTTGAAAGCCCCGTGACGAGGTCCATTTTCCATTTTGCTTTTATGGCATCACAGCGAACGGCTTGTCTGGTCACACATCAGTCAATGATCGCCAACGAAAATCTTGGAGGATGGTCTAAACCCGTGGGCTGGCCTAGCGCTCAAGCCATTGGCACATCCCGCCCCGGGATGATGTCCTTGAGTACAAGTAGAGCGACAGCACTCTTATCATTGTGCCAAGCTTCTCTTCCGCTATTTCCCTGACCCCGCTTTTCACCTTCCTGTTTTGGAAGGTGGTGGCGGTTGTCAACACCATGCACTTCCACCTCGCGGTCCCCTCTCTGGGCTGAACTTTGGAAGCTTCATAAGCCTGGACACCAAACCTCATCATGAGGCTAAACAAGATTTTCACCCCTTCTGTTGTTGGACTTTGGTCCCTCTGCCAGATTGTAGTTCCTGTCCTCCCCCTCCCTCCATCGTGGCCATCTCGGCTAAGCTGTGTGAGGTTGTGAATACTCCTCCGCCCCTCTGGGTTCTTTTACTCGGTCGGGTTTGCTTCTTTACCAATGTCTGTATCACTTGGCAATGCGTGGTTGGTATTGCACTACCTCCAGTCATATCCCCATCCAACCAGCCATAAACAATTACTCCACAGGAGGCCGACACATCCAGGTTGGTTGCCTTCATTACACGAAAAGAATGCATTATGGTTCTCCCCTATTTTCCTAGCTGCTAGCCAAGGCTGGACCGGTTGAAAATTGGGGAATATGGTTTATCAAGGTGGTTTCCTTTGTTGGGTTTCCTTTGGGTTTCCTTTCTCAAGAGAATACAGTATGGGTTTTCTTGTTAGCTCCTGCCAGTCCTGTTTTGTGCTTTTTTTGTTTTGTGCAGAAGGAGCTTTCATGGGGGCGGACGGGCGGTTGGTCCCATACCAGAGGGACTTGTGCTGGCTTGTTTTCACCTAGGCCTGTGGAGGAGGTTTTTGACCAGCATGTCTAAGGACTAAATTGGAGGTGTGGGGCGGTTATTGCAGAGGTGCCCTTGTATCTACGATCCATGCTTTAGCCAGGCTGTGCTCTTATAGTAGAGGTTTGCACCTTTAAGCAAATAGATTCTAGGATTTAACAAAAAAAACTCTTATCACTGTGCTTGCGCGGTACTGTATGCGCCGAGAATTTAAATTCATACCAGCGGGGCGGAGCGGGATAGCCTTAGGGTAGCAATACGCTATTCTATCATGTATCCATGTATCCAGCGGCATTCCCGGATAAAGTAGAGCGGATGAACTGGCAATGATCCTTATCAAACAAGGCGTGAGGGCCCGACTTCTGGTCAAGTGGCAGACTTGGTCGGTTTCATACAAACACACAGACACTTCTTTACAACCTCAATACCGGTCAAAAAGCACGATTCAATTTCTGGATGTGTGAGAGCTCCTTGCGATACGCCGATAACTCAAGTACTCTCCCGTACACGTGTCTATCATTGTACTTGCACGCGTCCATGCCGGTACTGTACCATGCCGCCCTCTCCGCAATCAAACCAATGTACGGATGATCGCTGCGCACGGTTTAATATAGGTACAGTATGAGTATGAGTACGAGTACAGGTAGAGCGCAGGTTACAGGGTCAACCAAGCGGGGAATGCGTTAGAAAGGTTGATCCCAGCAGACATCCTTTGCGTTGTTAGCAGCGCCACAACATAAGCTCGGGAAGAAGTAGTAAGGTATCATACTGGGGTATGATACTTCCCCCTGGATGGCTGGGTCATATCATAACTAGGAAATGCGCCCAGTCATTCCGTCCACCACCACTAGTTCCTACATATGGGTCATTACCCCTCTGCTCTTCTTGAGGGTACATGCCTGCAATACATAGTAGTGTCTTAGAGGATATATATGATACCGTACCATTTAATAAGGGTCGGATCGGCATTGGTGGGGGTCTGCCCAACCACCTCTCGGTATTTGCTTAGGGTGTGGCGGTTCGGGAGTCTACCTGCCAGCTTGTGGCTCGGCCGTCCCTAATTCCGATCCGACTTTTACGAAATGATATGGTATATACTTAGTGCATATAAAGTGGTTTTAGTGCGAGCAGTATAGCTAACGTCCTCACAGATTCCCTCCACAAGCATGAGTTCCCGAGCGGCAAAAAGCATGTTCGAGAGGGGGCGGTGGGCCGAAGAAAGAGTAGGCGGAAGGCCACTGACACGTCTGAAGCTGAAGCAAGTTAGGTCGGGCGAACCTCAATGCAATGGTGTAGACTCCTCCGGACCTCGAGGGAGTTGGAAATGATTTGCTCCTTTTGCACGAGTAGACTAACTGGCCCGAGATCTTTAGCTAAACACACCGCTCCTGGAAATGCGGGTATGATATTTCGACCAAGTCCGAGGCATCATTTCTGAGTGCCGAAACACGACCCTTCCACCTTGATAACACTACAGTACCCCGAACCCTGGGTTAGACTAAATTTACCGCACTCGAGAACTGCAGTGCCAAAGTGGCTTACCTAATTCCCCGCAAACACTGCCAAGAATGCCAGATACCCACACAATACTCAAGCACGCCTTCGGCTAAAACATCAAGGCTCCAGAGCACCATTCATGCTCCTCAACCGAGACTCAAGTCTTCCCCCTGCCGCCAATCACAACCAGCCACTGCTGACAACTGCCGACAACTGCCGCTCGTACAGACTTTAATTTTCGCGATGATAGACGCAAAGGAAGGTAACAGCCTCCTGGACCCCTCTCCAGACAGCAATTGCTAACAGTCTCCAAGTTGCAAAGCACAACACCTCCTCAAGTTGCTGGGTAATAATTCACAACACAGTTTATGACGTAACCGACTTCCTCTCCGCTCACCCGGGCGGTGCGAAGGCCATCCTATCCCTCGCCGGACAAGACGCAACGGAAGAATACGACCCCATACACCCCCCCGGCACTCTCGAGGAGTCCTTGGAGAAGTCTCAAATCCTTGGACCCGTCGACCCGTCCACCATCATAACCATCACACCCACGCCATCGCTAAGCTCCTCACCTTCTGAGAAAGACAAGGCCAGGGATGGCATCCCACCCTTAGCAGAGCAATTAAATCTCGATGACTTCGCCATCACAGCTGAGAAGGTGCTCTCGCCGAAAGCGTGGGCGTACTACTTTTCCGCTAGCGACGACCAGTTGACGAAGAGGCACAACAACACAGCATACCAGCAGATCCTCCTCCGCCCGCGAATATTCAAGGACGTCCGCAATGTGGATACCCGAACAACGATGTGCTCCTCCTCGGTCGCCTTTCCGGTTTTCGTTGCGCCCGCGGCAATGGCGAGACTAGCGCACCCGTCCGGCGAAGCCGGCATCGCGGAAGCGTGCGGTAGAGAGGGAGTGCTGCAGTGCGTTAGTACTAACGCAAGTTTGAAGCCCGAACAAGTCATGGCTGGTCGAGTGAGCGACAAGCAACCTTCTTGGTTCCAATTGTACGTTCAAGAAGACCGAAGGAAGAGCGAGGCATTGCTGAAGAGGGTGGGTACGTTGGGCTTCACGGCTGTGGTGTTAACGCTTGACGCGCCCACCCCAGGAAAGAGGGAGGCAGACGAAAGGGCCAAGAACGCTGGGAACATAACAAGCGCTACGTTCGGCGAGAGCATGCAGGGGAAAAGCGAAAGTGGAGGACTCGGAAAGGCACTCTTCGCGGGTACTACGCCGTCGTTGACATGGGAAGATCTAGAGTGGCTAAGGAAACATACTAGATTGCCGATAATCCTGAAGGGTTTGCAGACGCATGAGGATGCTGCTATGGCTGCGAGGAAGGAGGTTCTCGAGCTTGGTGTTACTGGGATAATATTATCTAATCATGGTGGACGGGCGGCAGACACTGCTCCTCCCCCCGTGTATGTGCTCATGGAGATTCGGAAGTATGCTCCCGAAGTATTCGATAAGCTTGAGGTGTATGTTGACGGTGGGATTCGCCGTGGGACGGATGTTGTCAAGGCACTCTGTTTGGGTGCTAAGGCCGTTGGGATTGGCCGGCCAGCGTTGTTTGGGTTGAGTGGCTACGGTGTTGATGGGGTTCGCCGGGTATTGGCTATACTCCGAGAGGAGATTGAGACCACTATGAGGCTACTTGGGGTCTACTCTGTGGGGGAGTTGGGATCGAGACACGTAAGTGATCCGTCGTTATACTTTCCGGGGAGTAGTGCTAACTGGTGATGGTGGTGATTGCAGATCAATACTCGAGCATTGGACGGGCTGATTTACCAGGAGCCGCAAGAGCTATCGGGCGGAGTAATCAAGGCGAAGTTATAGCCTGTAGACTCTTTTCTTGGCCGAGCTCTGGGGGGGGGGATAGGTGGAGTCAGTCTCATAGCATTAAATTACTGCATGTAGAATAGACATCCGAGCAGAAATTTCGAGAACACTATATTTATAGATGCTTTACAATAAATTTGCACGTCTTTGTAGAGATTTATCAATTGCGAAACAAAAAACCCCGAATTCCTCAGGTGAGGAAAATCGCAAGTCCCCAAATCCTGAGCCTCAACTCTAAATTTAGAACTCTGCCACGTGCTGCGGATCTTAGCTGGGGTTAATTTACCATACCAGTAATATTATTATCATAATATTATCATAATACAGTACAGTCGCACCCCGCTATCCCGGATGGTCAGATTTCACAGAATTCGTCCGGGACAACGGGGAAGGGAGAGTAAAGTAATATTTGAAGAAAAATAGAAAATGAGAATCCCAATCCTTATGAGAAGCTTTGTCTTAACAAATTTTCATAGGCCTCATTAACACTTTTTGCCCTCCAACATGTAGGCACACATGTTGCATGTTCTTCATCCTCCTCTATATCATTACTAGCAGTAAGATAGCCAGCTTCTATGTCCCAGTCCAATCCTAAGCCAGCACCACACTTTTCAATTCCCTTTCCCTTTTTTTTAAGCCCTTTCCTCATCCCATGTATACCAATATCCTCCTCCGTATCATGCCTATCAGAATGTTGTTCCTGTACTCGATTGGTGGAATGGAAGGTTGACGGTTTAAAAAACTGGTGAAATGTAGTTTGTTGTATTTTTCGTGCATCGTGATATTTAGAAAGAGTTAGATAAGATTGGAAATAATAGGAATGAAATTTACTGGAGAAGTGCTAAATGAAGTTTATGAGAAGAAGATATGAATTCTAGAACAGAAAGATTCTAATTGACAGAAAGAGGTAAGTGTGTAATAGCAAGAGCCTGAAGGTAACATCCTAGCTCAAAGGTAAATTGTAAAGCAGTCTCACTGTTAATTAATAGCGATATCAGAGTGTTCTCATCATCACTTTCTTTATCGCTTTTATCAAGATTGTCTTTTGGATGAAGAAGCACACCTGCTGCCACGCCTTCTCGAACAATTGAAATAGCATCAGGAAGAACTAGTTACATACCGATACCATGCTCCTCCATATGATTCATACTTATAGTATCTCTAAAATAGGTATCAAAAAAGTCCTCAAAGTCTGATATACTATCAGGGTCAAGATTTTGTAAAGTGCTCCAAGCCTCATAGCATTCCCAGTGCTCTAAACTAATGAAGTCTTCAAGCGGACTCTGACTATTCTCCAAGCCAGTCATATTTGTAGTACTGGCTGGTCAATAGGATTCTGTTATTCCTGCTTTTACCCAACAATGGGCGATTGTTGCTGGTTTTACCGACTCCTAAGAATCCACGATTAGATTAATTGCTTGTAAAATATCTAATTTAGAAGATGCCTCGCCATGTTGATTGAAGTGTTGAACCATGGATTGAGCATAGCAGCAGTGGTAGGCAGCCTTAAAGGAGGCAATAATTCCAGCATCGAGGAGCTGTAGAAAAGCAGTGGTATTGGGAGGCAGATAGATAAGCATAATATTGGTAAGTATAGGAGGCGTTGGTTCTTTATATTCAATTGGTGGTGCAGTTGGAGGTGGATGTGTAGGACAGTTGTCAGTAATGAGGGCAATATGGTACTGTGATATGCGCATTTCCTTATTCAATCTACGCAGAAATTCATACCACAAGCGTGTTAAGAGCTATGCTTTTTTGTTATAACGATAGATTACTGGTAGGTTTGCGGAATTAACATGGTTTTGACGGAATGTATGTGGCCTTTCTGCATGTCCAATTACCTAAATCTTATTCTTATTGCCTCCAGTTTCATTTATGATATAAAAGGTTGTAATTCAGATTTTGTTATCCTTCTGACCTCTTAACTGCTTTCCCTTTTCCAGAAGTACATTAGAAGATTGTGGGCGTTTATTGAAAACTAGGCCACTTTCGTCACAGTTGTAGTAGTTCTTAGGAGAGAATTTAGCCAGTTGTTTTGCTAGGTGCCTCTGCTATGCTGGCAGAGCGGTTTGGTCAACCTCACCAGACTGGCCATGTGTACAAAGACAACCAAAGTTATGATGATTTTTGAACTGACTTAGCCATCCATTGGACATTTCGAATCTATCGTAAGGTTCGTCAACTCCTACTCTTTCTAGTTCTTCTTTGATAATTGTTGTTTGAGCTTTAATAATGTCGTTGATAACAGGAACCTTTGCATATTCTGCCACATCAATCGATAATGCTAGAAAGTGCTCCAGAAATGGGTATAAACTCGCTCTTTCTTTCTGTTTATTTCCTGTAGTTTCTATTATACATTATTTATTAGACTTATATAGAGTTTCTATCCAGAATCTATAATCAAACTTTACCAACTGGAGGTTCCTTTTGAAACTTTTCTCTCCATCCTTTGAGATGATTGGAAAGGTTTGAAATAGCAAGTGGGTTTCCATCAGGATGTCAGGGGCAATTATTGAGAAGAACAAAGTCTGCTAATTTCAAACGGGGATGCTTCGCACGAAGACAACAAAGTTGATATTTTTGCAATGCAGTTAAGCCAGCTTTTGTTGATTTGTTCGTTGACATGATTGCAGTGACAGTAAAAGTTTTATATGAAGTTTCCCTATGTTATCCTTGAACTAGTTTGTTCTCACTATGGTCATAGGATCCGGTTCAGCAGACTTGAATTCTGTAGGAACAAGGGGGTCAGATTTTCCAAATCTTATACGAATCCGAAACTCCTCTTTTCCGGTTCAACGGGGGTGTAACATGTTCGCAAGGTGCTAATCACTGTAACCGGTACGGGTACTCGGTTATTGGTTTGTTTTAAGTATCGTTTTGATACTTGATTTGTTTTATGTTTTGTTTTAAGTATCACTTTGATACTTGGTTTGTTTTAAAGTATCGTTTGATACTTGGTTTTGTTTTATGTTTTGTTTTAAGTATCGCTTTGATACTTGGTTTGTTTTAAGTATCGCTTTGATAGTTGGTTTGTTTAAAGTATCGTTTGATACTTGGTTTTGTTTTATGTTTCGTTTTAAGTATCGCTTTGATACTTAAGGAGTTTTACCAAAGTATCGATTGATACCTTTGATTAGTTGCGTTCATGCTAGACATGAACAGATTTGTGTATTTAAAGACCGCCTGTTTCTACGATAGAAAAGGCAGACTTCGACAGACAGTATTTCAATATACTTGGTTTAACAGTTACTTCTTTGTTCCCCAGTACACCCTCGAAGCCTCCTTTAGTTCTCAGCTCTCGCCTCCTCTCTGGAAGAGCAGGCCACCTGCCAACTATTGTATCTATTACTGATAACGTGAATAGCACCTTGCGAACACGTTACATTTTTTTAACCTCAGCAAGTGGTTAAGAACCTGTCCCCGGATTTAGGCCTGATTAACCTATCGATATCCACCTCAGAATTCTAGCGGAGAGAAGCGGCAGAATTAGAGTATATTCGGCTTCATCTCAAACCCAAGATAGAGTCTTTGACGACCAGGAGTGGGAAGCAAATCCCACGGCAAGACCTTCCAAGGAAGAAACAACCCTGGCGCTCTGCTAAAGAGCCGGGCGATCCTGCAAACACGGAAGATACAAAACCTCCAGGAGAATTCCCTTCTACTCCAGCAAAGAAGCCTTCCTTTGAACCTCCAAACGACCCCGAATCTAGTAGCGAATCAGATATGGCTAGCACAGGAGGAGGGCCTTCTGGAGGAGGGAAATCTCAGGCAAGGCCTGAAGAAGAGGAGGTACCCGCAGCATTTGAACCCCCTAAGTTTAAACTTCACCTCCCAGCAAAGTTCACAGGCGAAGGGAAAGATGTCAAACCTGAAGCCTTTGAACGATGGGCCACAGAACTCTCACACTTCCTACTCTTACAAGGAAAAGATGTGGAAGACCCTACAACCGGACTTATCATTGGATCATTCTGTGAAGGAAAGGCAACCGACGCATACCACCAATGCTATAAGGATTTCGGCGGGAATGTAAGATTAAGAGGATCTACAGTTCTCGATTACCTGAAAGGACGATTCCAATCCTCTATAACCAACGACCTCCTATATAACAAATTCAACCAGCTCCAGCAAGTTAACGGAACGCATGTCAAGCGCATCACCGATGTGGCTACGGACCTAATAATGTATAAGGACCGAATGGAGAGAGGAAGTATCTCCAAATACATCCTGAAGCGAGGATTCTATGACACCATGCACCCTACCCTCCGGCGAGAAGTAGAACCACTCGAGGAAGATGGCGATGATATTGCAGTAATAATTGCAAGAGCAGAATGAAAGGACGCCATTCTCCATGAGACCAAGGCCTATAAAATACAGACATCCTCTAGTAGGAACAGCCAGCCACGGCACAAAGCTTCCAGCAACTCTGAAGACGATACCCCACGGGTTTTCAAGAAGAAAACAAAATCCTCCAAAGAATCGAGACGGCAAAAAGGAGAATGTTTTGAATGTGGAAAAACAGGGCACATGGCAAAGAACTGTCCTACAAAGAAAGGAAAAGGAAAGGCAATTAAGCAAGAGGCATCGGCCAACAATGTTGAAAGCAATAACGCCCAATCCTGTGAATACGAAGAGATCCATATCGGATATATCGATGTGGAATACAATAGTGTTTGACCTCCAGCTACATTCAAAGCACACACCGCTCTAGAAGGTACCATCCTGATCAATGGCAAAAGGGCTCGAGTCCTATTCGACACTGGCGCGATTGGAAGAGATATGATCAGTAATGCCTTTGTCTCTGTCCATGGACTTCCCACTCGAGACCTTAACCAGCCCATACCAGTCAATATGGCAGTAAAAGGATCACGATCCACAAGCCATAAAACCTGTAGTGCGACCATTCGACTTGGTTCTGCAGTCCTACCCCCCCAGGAAATGCTGGTTGGAAATTTAGCCAAATATGATGCCCTAATAGGCATGCCATTCCTGAACCGCCACAAAGCTATAATCAGGTGTGGGGAATCAACTATCGATTTCCCAGATCAGAAGGTCAGAGTCTCATGCAAGCCAACAAGCGGAGAATACCGAGCCGCAGACTGTGAAACAACTGCCCTACGACTATTGGATTAGTACTCTGATGTTTTCCCTGATCAAATACCCGAAGAACTACCACCTATGAGAATGGTGAATCACCACATCCGCCTCCGAGACCCCTCTAATCTAAAAAACCAACCCACCTACTCTACTCCTGACGCATACAAAAGCCCACTTTGTGATTAGATCAACCAACAACAAAGAAGAGGAGTCATCTACCGGGCAGAAGCCCCAGGTGCCGCTCCTATATTCGTTCAACCCAAAGCAGATGGCAAAAGAATCTGCCCCTTGGTTGATCTCAAGCTACGGAACGAAAACACGGTTATGGACAGCTCCGCTATCCCAAATCAAACACAAATCCTAAATGCAGTTGGACGGGCTAGATTCCGAAGTAAGATTGACCTAAGCGATGCCTACTTCCAAACAAGGTTAGATCCAGAAAGCGAACGTTACAACAGTTTCAAAACACCCTTCGGAAGTTTCATCAGCCGAGTTATGTTACAAGGTGATATGAATGCGCCCGCCACCTTTATGCGAATTATGGAAAACCTCCTAAGCGAATACCTCCACCATTTTGTTTGGGTCTACATTGATGATATCCTCATCTTCTCAAACACCGCAGCAGAACACGCCTACCATATAGGTTTGGTTTGTACCAAACTTAGGGAAGCTAAATTCTACGCTAGCAGAAACAAATCAATCCTGTTTGCCGACAAACTCGATATTCTAGGACATGTCATATATGATGAAGGAATACATGCAGCCCCAGGAAAAATAGACTGTTTAACGGAATGGTCGACACCCCGGAATCAAAAGGAACTCCTGCGACTCCTAGGACTAGTCAACTATATTGCCCAGTTCCTACCACATCATGCTACTGTGACAGCGCCGCTCACAGACCTCACCGGCAATGCAGAATTCGTCTGGACCCACACTCATGACCAAGCCTTTACCAACATCAAGGAATTGATTAAAAACGCCAATGTTATTCAACCTATCGACTATAGTAAACCAGAACCAATATGGCTGATTACTGATGCATCGGATGTTGGAGTTAGAGCATGGATTGGGCAAGGGGCCTCCCATGAAACGGCGAGGCCGGTGGCATTACACAGCAGGAAGTTCACTAACTCACAGATGAACTATGGAACAACAGACAAGGAAGCCCTTGCTGTGATTGATGCTCTCGCCGCTTTCAACCACATCCTAATGGGCAATACCTTCACTATTGTCACCGACCACCAACCTCTCACTAATCTTAAAACAGAAAGAATACCGGGAAGAAGAAGAACGAGATGGATAGGCGAGATCAGCAAATACGATGCAAAAATCATCTATACCCCTGGAAGAACGAATTATTTAGCTGATGCTCTCTCCTGCCTATATGAGAATCAAGACCTTGCAAACCCTCCCCTTGTTCATGACCACACAAGACAAAGCGAGGACAGCCCTGACGACACCTCCTATGAACAAGAACCACCAATGGCTACCGCCAGCTCTGCCGCTCCCTCCAATCCTTTCTCTTACACCATGTACAGTGCTGCCGGAACAGAACAAGGAAAGGACCTTGATGAAGAATGGAAAGACAATTGCACGCTCCGCAGCACACCTCCTCACAAACTTGAACAAAGCAGACTCCACTGGTCCCACTGTTACCACAACACCTGCCCTTTTCACCAGACTGAGATTAAGTTCGGAAACAGATACCAGCGACCGTACTATATGCCTGCTGACGATTCCAAAGACACCAGCTTCGATACCGTAGAGGGAGCAGAAGAGATAATCAATAAAGATGAATCAATCCAACCTGCTCATACCCTTAATCCTGTTCCAACACGATACCAAGGTCTTGAAGAACTCGAACAAGCAGCAGCCTACGTGGATGCAATGTCCTATTTACAACACCCACAGTCAGCCCCGCCATCCTCTCCTCCCATAATCGATTCACGACCACTATATGGTGGACCCTTACGAGTATACAACAATGAAACCATTGTCTCGGTCATACCCCCTACTATTCCCGAGCATCGGCCTCAACTCTACGAAACCTTTGAGGAAGAGGAAGCCCCTATCGAACCAACAAGAGGATCCCTAATCGAGGATGAACGAGATGTTAGATCGACCACAGAAGAATTAACCTCCTCATTCCGAAGCCAAATGATAACAGGATATCGCCATGACCCGATTTACTTCAAAGCCATGGATAGCTCCAGGCATGGAGACCTCGCCCCCTACAACATATCCAACGGAATGGTCTTTACCAGTACCCGTTATGGTGAACATTGCCTATACATACCAAAAGGTCATATGTTGAATGGAATGACTATTAGAGAATATGTCATATCCGAGATTCACAACAAAGGATACCATAGTGCGGACCGCAACCTTCAATATGCCTCAGAATATGTTTACTGGCCTGAAATGCGAAAGGACTTCCGCGATTTTGTCAAACAATGTGAACTCTGCCAGGCAAATAAGGAGCGAACACAACTACCTGAAGGAAAAGCACAGACCCTCCAACTACCATGTGAAATATTCGAATCGTATGCCATCGATTTCGCAGGACCATTCAACAAATCCGCTGGATTTGACACCATCTTGGTAGCTGTGGACCGATTTTCTGGATATACCTAGCTCATTCCAATGAAAGTTACCGATTCCTCCAAAGACACCTGGAATAACCTCCAACGATACCTGTTTACCCCCCATGGGTACCCCTTATCTATTGTCAGTGACGCTGATCCCCGCTTTACTGCCAGATTCTGGAAGCAAACCTTAACCTCCCTCGGAATAAACCACATTATGGCTGTCCCTAGACACCATGAGACTAATGGCCAGGCAGAACGAAAAATCCGCGAAGTTAAGACCGGAATTAGGAACATGATCAATGAATGACAAACCAACTGGGAACCAGCCCTTGTTGAGCTCGCTGCATATATCAATGCCGGATTTTCAGATACCTTGGGAATGTGCACCATACAAGGCAGTCTTTGGCCGTCAATACCCCCTCCTACCTACAACACTATTTAAGAACTCCTCAGTCCCTGCCTCTGACGACCATCTAAACCGCCACCAAGCAATTCGGAACGATGCCTTCCAAGCTGTTAAGGCTGCCCGATTCCGAAGCACCACTACTGCCCAGACACGACGACGCAAATATATCCCCATCTCACCAGGAGACATGCTCATGGTACACGGTAACATGTTCATTACCAATGTTGGACGCACCAAGAAACTGCAACCCCGATGGCATGGATCCTTCAAAGTCATATCCTTTGACGAGCACACAGAGAACTACACTGTCCAGATGGATGGACACATGTACCGTCGCAATACTGCAGTCTTTCACGCCTCTGCTGTCAAACGGTTCCACCCAAATGACGACTCCAAGTTCCCTGGAAGAACCCACTCTCGACCCGCACCTATCATCATTGAAAAGAAAGATGAATGGGAAGTTGAAGAAATCCGAGACCACCACCTTTGGCATGGAAATGATCAGTTCCTAGTCAAGTGGAAAGGATATCCGACGAGCGAAAACAGTTGGGAACCACTAGAGGGACTAGATCACGCTATGGATATGGTGAACGGATGGTGGAAAGACAACATGCCAAACGAATCCCTCCCCCCAACAATCAATTATATCACCATGTGCTGGACACCTACAATGCCAGAAACTGAGCGATGGCACACAGAACTTGAAGCTAGAGATGGATTTTGGGCACCACACTTTGAGTCGGAGTTTGAAAGCAGCAATGAGGAGAATCAAGCTATGGAGCAGGCCCTCAACAACTTTATCTAGTCACCAATCTCCATCCGAATACCATAACGATGTCAAACTATGTGGAGCTCAATGTGAGGCAGCGACAACAGATTGTTGGACTGTTGTTGAACCGCGATGTTATCCAACTTGAAGACTATTTCGAAATCCTCTGGATTGACTACTGTCCTGATTGCGATCATGCTTGGGTTGATGTACAGCACGAATCTGGTATTCGTGACTACTGCGACTTAGATTTCTTCGAGTCTAAGTGTTTCCTTAGAGTTTCCTCTTGTCCCTGGTGTGATACTTATGATGAGGAATTTCTTACAGAAACTGAAGCCATGAGTTTCTCGGAATCCGCTTTTGATGATTATTAGGTTTTGTTTGTTTTAAACAATTGTTTTGTTTTGGGGAATGTAACCGGTACGGGTACTCGGTTATTGGTTTGTTTTAAGTATTGTTTTGATACTTGGTTTGTTTTATGTTTTGTTTTAAGTATCACTTTGATACTTGGTTTGTTTTAAAGTATCGTTTGATACTTGGTTTTGTTTTATGTTTTGTTTTAAGTATCGCTTTGATACTTGGTTTGTTTTAAGTATCACTTTGATACTTGGTTTGTTTTAAAGTATCGTTTGATACTGGGTTTTGTTTTATGTTTCGTTTTAAGTATCGCTTTGATACTTAAGGAGTTTTACCAAAGTATCGATTGATACCTTTGATTAGTTGCGTTCATGCTAGACATGAACAGATTTGTGTATTTAAAGACCGCCTGTTTCTACAATAGAAAAGGCAGACTTCGACAGACAGTATTTCAATATACTTGGTTGAACGGTTACTTCTTTGTTCCCCAGTACACCCTCGAAGCCTCCTTTAGTTCTCAGCTCTCGCCTCCTCTCTGGAAGAGCAGGCCACCTGCCAACTATCGTATCTATTACCGATAACGTGAATAGCACCTTGCGAACACGTTACAATCACGTTATTGGGATTAAATACAATAGTTGGCAGGTAGCCTGCTCTTCCAGAGAGGAGGCGAGAGCTGAGAACTAAAGGAGGCTTCGAGGGTGTACTGAGGAACAAAGAAGTAACTGTTCAACCAAGTATATTGAAATACTGTCTGTCAAAGTCTGCCTTTTCTATTGTAGAAACAGGCAGTCTTTAAATACACAAATCTGTTCATGTCTAGCATGAACGAAACTAGTCAAAGGTATCAATTGATACACTTTAGTAAAACTAATTAAGTATCAAATGATACTTAAAACAAACCAAGTATCAAAGCGATACTTAAAACAAAACATAAAACAAAACTAATAACCGAGTACCCGTACCGGTTACAGGGGGAATTTCTATGAGAAATTGTGGCAGCCAGCGATGCTGTCCGGATCAACGGGGTATCCGGTTCAGCGAGATCCCGGATAGCGGGGTGCGACTGTAAAGTACGAGTAGTACCCTAGCCAAAATGGTTCTTCAGGGTCCAACCGAAAATCACAGTCTTCAACTAACACGCCTGAGACGAAATGCGCTTTAGACTCGCGGTACGCTCGGGGTACGGGAAAAAAAAGCACGCTTCTGCTAGCAACTACACCAGCACTTGTACGAGTACGAGTACCGGTACTCGTAAGAGCAAAGTTGTTCCCCCGATCGTTGAGACTGTGTGAGGTGGGCATCAGCTGCAGGCTCTGACATCTCCAAAAAGTGGCTTGGCTGGGTGGATCAAAACTGGTCTTGTTTCTCAGCTGTGCGATGGAAATCAAGGAAAAGCGGTAACCCGAGCACAAGAGAATCCAGGTGCGGGGGCGTCACTTCGACGTTCTCGAAGAAGAGCGCAGGCTTTATTGTCCACTGACGTCGTTACTGATATCACAAACAGGGATGATGGGGGTAGTCGCAGGGATCAGCTGTGGGGTGGATTCATGGCTGGGGAAAAAAAGAAGGAAGAAGGAACCAGAAAAGACTGGAGGGGTGTCATGAGGGTTCGTGAGTAGAAGATATAGGTAGCCCCGGTTTCCCTCCTTCCATTATTTCCATCTTCTCTTCTTTCCTCCTTCGTTCATTGCATTAGAGATATTATCACCCTCTTCACTACCCTCGATATTAACCCCCACCAATCACTTTCAACATGCCCGTCCTGTTCGACGAAGAGATGCTTATCCCTCCTTCCATGAGGAGGCATAGAAGATACTACACCAACACATACGACGACTCCCGCGTCGAGACCACAGTGATCGAGTCCCCCTCTATGGCATCGACCACTACCATCGAACTCCCTTCCCATCGCTCCCTCACTCCTCCTCACTCCCCCGTCCTCATTCATGAAGACCACTACGTTCCCCTCCCAACCGAGATCGAATGCTCTCGTGGCCGTGAATATGTCATTCATCCTGCTGGTCGACCAGCCGTCTACCACAAGCGGATTGGAGGAGGATTCGGTGGCGAGCTGGATATGGACTACTCACATGGGCATGGGTATAGACACGGCCGGCACTACCATCGCGCAAGGAGTGCTGGCCCAGTTTCAGATTATGACAGTTACTCTGATGATTACTACCTTGACGATGGCACTCGTCACGGGATCCGCCATCACCGTCACGGGTCACCACATGGTCATCATGGCCGTCACGGTCACCGCATGGAACATCTTTTGGAAGGCGGCGCCGGAATCGTTGGTGCTCACAACCCTCATGAGCATAGAGAACATAAAGGACATTTTCACCACCGTTCTTCGTCTAGCGATGGCCACAAAGGCCGACACCTCCTCGAGACCGCAGGCCTCGCCCTCGGTGCTAAGAAGCTTGCCGGTATGAGGCATAGATCTCATTCTCGCCCAGGTCGATCTCCTTCTGGGGGCCGTCGTCGTCATCTTGCCGAAGCTGGTATTGCTGCCGTGGGGCTTGACCACGCTTTGAACCATCGTCGATCGCGCTCCCACAGTCGCCATCGACACTTCAGCTCTGACTCGGAACGGCACCCAGGGTGGGGCAGGGATGATCATAAGGCCCATCGTCGTGCCAAGCGCCTTGCTGAGGCAGGACTCGGTGTTGCTGCTGCAGGTGCTGCTAAGGAATTATACGACCACCGTAAACACCATCGGTCTTCTTCGGCATCCTCATCAGGTGGGGAACGCAACCATAATGGACGTCACATTGCTGCTGCTGCACTGGGCGCCACAGCCGCCGGGCTCGCTCACCACAAGCGCTCTCACCGCCGCCGTTCCTCGTCTATTTCGTCTTATTCCTCTAGTTCGGATGACGAGAATAAGCATCGTGGACGCAAGATTGCTGGCGCTGCAGTTGGCACTGCAGCTACAGGGCTTGCTGCCAAGGCACTCTATGATCATCGAAGGAATAGATCCAGATCCTCGTCAACCTCATCATCACTCTCGGGTGGGGGCAAACACCGTCGCCGGCATAGGCTCGGAAAAGCAGCACTCGGTACGGCAGCCGCCGCCGGCCTCAAGCACCATCGTGACCGCCGTTCCCGTTCTCGCTCCCGCTCTAGCTCCCGCGAGCGAAGAAACCATGCCAACGGACTGAGGAAGGCAGGGTACACTATGGCCGGAGCTCTCGCAGAGAGGCATCGTCGTGAACAGAAACACGGTAGATCGCTTTCTGCCGATGGGCGCCGCCCTGATGGGCATCATAATGGTTACCATGACGGTCATCATATCACTCACGGCCATCTTAAACCTGGCCAAGGCTTTGTCGAAAGCGAGAGCATCCATTCATCACCAAGCAGAACTGGAAATCGTCCTCGTCGCGGTAGTCACGGAGGGGGAATTCTAGGCGGCGGCCCAGGTCCCTCTGCCACGAGAAATATCGGAGAGGCGGTTGCGTATAAGCTTGGAGAAGCAGTAGCCGAAGGGCTAAATAGAGGGAGATCGGGTAGCATGGGTCATAGGAGATAGATGTTTGTTTGCATGACTTGGTGTACCTTTATGAACGATTCTCTTGTTGCATGTATGGATATGGCTTTTTTATTTTTATTTTATTCATTTTTAGGTCGGTTAATAGGAGTAGGGTATAAACGAATCACCCCATCTTTCTCTCTTCCCCTCCGTATTTCTCTTTAGTCGTTTGAAGTGAACTTGTATCTACAGCATGCGTGATATATCATACCTGTATTGGGTCGGGAGGAGAAATAAAACAACAGAGCCAGAACACAGTTAACACAGGATCAATCCCAAAATATCTGTAGATATTGTCCCAAAGAATCACGGACCCAGCATATCTCTCGACCCCCCGGTAGTCTCATCCCATCTTCTATTTAAGATCCATATTGAAACTCGGTGAAAGGGTATGAGGGCGCGTGCATGGGGGGGTAGTTTAGCAGACAAACACACCCCCGTCGCCACGGTTCTCTCACATCGCTAGTTATGGCATGGAGAAGGCATGATATCGCAAAACTTTGGATACGCCCAGGAGCTTAGAAATGCGCACACCGCGATGACAACATCATACACCGAACAACCAACGTGAAAGCAGTGGTGGGGCTCCCCCCCCCCCCTCGTTGCTGCGTAACGTACTATCTAGCGGAGGACATAAATTTAACCTGGGAACCCGGCGCCCCTCTCTCATACTCTATCAGGCGAACTTGCAATAACGACATCGCCAAATATTACTCTAAAAACCATCTGAATGGCAGAAGGCGTCGCGATAGCGTTATGATACAACTTGTGCGCAAAGGACAAAACCCCGATAACTACAAACAACTCCTTCTCTACATCCATCAAAGATCACTCGATTTTCTGCTGTTTGTTTTGGGGGACGTGGAAGGAAGGAAGGGACTTGATTCTACTTGGCCCTTCCCAACCTACGATAGTCGTTTATACATACGTTCGAAGTATGCATAACTTTGGTCATCGGGGTAATCCTTCTTACAACATGGATTCAGATGCCCGAGTAAACCCGTGATATCGTATATGATCATCCGCGCTGGCGAGAAAAAGTGCCTGAGCAGAACCAAACGCCCTTGGACGACGGGAGGAACCGATCTTCGTGTACGATACGATTAGTGCTATCCTAGACCTGGCTGTACCGAGTTGTAACTTTTTTTTCTTCTTTTTTCTTTTTTCAAATCGATTATATATATCTCACTGTTAAGACCTCAAAAAACTTCTACATTATCCTTTGTTATTTCCTAATGATCTGGAGGGTTTTTTTCTTCCGAATACTCTTGTAGGTTTTGTTTGGATGGCACTGGTCGTACCGGTACCTAGAGATTAGGAGTGTATGGGTATTAGAGGGAGGTGCAAAGCGACATCTGTGTCGGGAAGTGTTACTTCGATGTGATCGAAAGTGAGAGTATGTCCGTCTGCCTGCCGCACTGCTGGGTGCATTGGGTTTTAAGAAATGATAAGGGTTATGTCGGTGTATATGGATGGCTATTGTTGGTATAAGTGGGAGGGACTTCGGTGCGTGAATCAGCAGTGCTCACTGTCTCCATCTATACTGTACTGTTCCACGTATCTTTCCAGATCACTTCCTTCAACCTCCCACTCCTCGTGCATAAAGAACCCTATAGAAAGCGCTAAGTGCTGAAATAGTGAGAGTAAAACCGCCATGGCCAATTCACTCGTGAATGCAGGAGAACGACAAACTAGACGATCGGTGAAGAGGCTGGCTAATGATAGACCAGGAGATAAATACACCCCCAAATAAGTAGCAACTCTAGAAAACAATCGAAACATAAGCGGTAAGGAAAGACCGTCCTGACGAATTGTGATCCTCTGGGATCCCAAACGATCTGGAATCATCCTGATACATTGTGACCCTTCGTAACCCCCAAACCTGTGCCTACTCACCGCATGTCTGATTTCCGCGTGTCCTATCATTAACCGCGGGTCTTCCGGCCGCATGTCCTATATGCAATCAAACAGCTGACGACTTCCGACAGCTTGTAAGGGCCGGATGAGGTAAGGGGTAGGGAAAACGGGCTTTTCTTTTGAAATCCCTTTTAGCGGCGAGTCCGTATGAGTAATTCGAGCGATATTAGGTTGGCGACCACCTAGAAATCTGCGTAATATTCGTCCGTTACTCCGCAGCGCCAGGGCACTCCTGCCGGGAACCGCTACACAGCTAATCGGAAAAGGAACATAAGGGATTGTACCCTCCCTTGATGGTTCGAGTTTCTAGAAACCAAATTAGCTATGTATCAGCTTTGTGGGCTCCTCACAAACTAGACTCTTGAGGACTCTACTTAGTCACGCTGCTCGGCTAACCAAAGGGTTGAGAATATTTTCAAAGGCCACACTCTTCAAACCTAACCATGCCTGGTTGATAGGAGGGTGGAAGGATAGGGGTGTGGGAAGAGGGCTGACTCAACTTCACTTGAATGGGGTGCTCGTTTCCCTCTCGCCCTCACTGCTCTACCCTCCTTCTATCTCCAGGAACGTATTATTTTCCCTGCGTGATTATTGCCCATGAGAGCATCGGAGGTGGGAATGTAGGATATCCAGGCAATTGGGATTGTGCGTTAACTGTTGCACGGTAGTTCCGGTAGCAAGTTGTATACATTTTTGGGCTTGGATACCGGTAATTTTTTTTAGCTTGAAAAGTGCTCCAAGGAAGGAAGATTTTACTCCTGGGGTCTATGGCCGGGAGAGTGAGAAAGTGAGCGGAAAAAGGTAGGATCGTGGAATTTCGGGCCTTCGGTGCTCAGCAAATGTGGTAGCAAACTCACCGCGATATGCTCTCCAACTGAAGCAACCTAGGCACAGGGCCCTCGAAGACACCCTCGAGGGCGGGTCCGGAGTCCCTGAGGATTCTGAGCACAAGGCCTCAAGAGGTGAAGGGCCTCGAGGCCATCATTTTACTCCCAGCGGGGATCTTCATGCTTCAAACGATAGGGGCCTTGTGTGGGTGACGCTTTCTCGTGGAGGTCAGGATGATCAAGGTGATCAGTTGCTGAAATTTCCATAGTGTGCAATGCTGGGCAGGTAGACGCAAACTTGATTTTGGACTCCCTTTTAATATCCCATAACCACTCCTTATAATGCTGTGAGGATTATCCTAGGATTTCACAGAGTCGCCGGAAATGTGTCCGTTTCATGGCAGTGGTGCTTCCCCTAAGTGTGAACTGCTGTGAGCGCTGGTTTCGAACCATGTATGGTTTATATATCTCTCTGGCTTTAAGCCATCTACCGGGGCCATGCGGGGGCGTGGCTTCGCTGAGGAATGGCAAAGGGTGTGGAGGGTTCGAGTGTGAAGTGGTGAAAACCGCCAGCATTATATATTTGGTCAGTTAGGATTCCCTCTTATCGCGCTCGGGCAGTTGGTATTCGCCGGCGACATACATACCTTCTCTCGCGTTTGACATCGTAATCATATTGCGTGTCGACCCGCAGGCCCCCAGACCGGTAATTGGTCTAACTTGCCCGAAACTCAGGAAGCAGCTACCTTACAGTACTGTACGAGTACAACATTTCAAATCCGAGTGAGGCCTAATCAATCTGAAATTCTCCTTGTTCCCGCTGTAATGGTTTCTGGCAACTGCTTTGGATGGATATTATTTGTGGTCGCTCCATTTATTTTACGTGAGTGGGGGTGGTGGGGGAAGGGAAAGCAGGGGATGGGGGCGCCGATCCTGTGTAATGCAATATCCATATCAAGCAGTTGGGCGGGTAGGAGTCGGTCCAATCTGCGTGTCCACGCGTAAGCGGCGATCAAAGCTTCTTATGGCACATCACTTTGGGAGAGGCGAGATCTTTTCCCAGTACTCGAGTACTGTACAGTACTTTACTCCTACATTAACCTTCTCCGTTACCAAGGTAAACAGCAATGACGCTTCCGGAATCGAGCGCGTATATCGTGGAAAAGCATAGAATGGACTATGTTGTATACAGTATTGTGCGTTAGGCTAATATCGTAACCTTACTTCCCAACCACAAGAATTCCCGGACAGTGAGCCGGGGGCACGGAATAAAGTTTTTCCTAATAAGGTAGCGGTGTTCATCTGCTGGTGTGGTGCCGTGTGATTAGCCACATCTAAATACTTAACGAGAGATTCTAAATGAGCATACCTCCAGGTCATAGCTTTTCACCAATGCATTTGCGGCGGGGTATCTTCTATCCCGAGCCCAGAGAGTTAAACCTACTACCGCTATCCAATCTCGAACTCCCGCCCGAATCAGAATCCTGCTCTTCGCACGGATACCACGAGGCATATATTCTCTTGGGCAACAAACGCAGCGCCGCTTGTAAAACCCCAACAGTTCAAATATCAGAATTGCTCTTGGGGGATCTGTCCATGCATGCCTATATCTGCCCGGACCGGAATCCTATATCATAATCCCATAATCATGATGCTGCAATCGCGTTTGGCGATCCCGGGTGTCTGGGCCCAAGTAATGTGGGGGGGACGGTAAATATAATAATGGACCACTTTGTTGGGTGGGTGGGCTTTTTGCCAATATAGAACTTTCGGGGTGTTGCATCCTTGCCTCTAGGTGATTAAGCTAAATGCTTGTATATTTGGGAAGCATATGATATAAGAGTGGGTCGGGGTTATTTTTTAATCTCCCGCAATTGGTGAAAGGGCTCTTCAGGTTACGGTAGGTAGTCGAGGAAATTCTTAGGTTAGGGCTCCTTGTGAAACTCCGTTTTGCCCCGGCGTGCAGCGATGAAAAAATCCACTTCATGAAAATTAATGGACATCAAGGATAGCGCCAGAGAAATTGTGCGAAAACATCAAAGAAACTGAGGTGTGATGGAGGAAACATTAACAGCGGCAATGGCCAAAAGATTATGAGTAAAATACATTAAATTCCTAAGCCCATTTTCCTAGTAGCGCCATAAGTCCTGATAAGAAACAAAAATGTTAGCGACGGTCCATACTGGGGATTTTTGTGAAGCTGAAGGATAACCCACCTGCCCCCAACACCATAAACGCGAATGCCATCATAACATAGGAAATCTTTGCACTCTTCAGAGTCTTGCTAAACAAAAACTCGTGCGCCATAAGCTCCACAAGCCCCGTATAGAGCAATATTCCAGCAGAAATAGCGTCGAAAATCCCGTTCAACATCAAGGCAGTCCGGCTGGCGGGGTCCAAGGTCGACCTAGCTCCCAATCCAACCCCGATAGCAAGAGGAGTAGTAATACCAAAGCCCAGGCCCATAGCGTAAGGCATCCACTTGTTCGGGAATGGCACCATCGACAACCTGGCCCCTAGCCCCAAGCCTTCAAATGTCTGGTGGAAAACAAGCACGATATACAGTGTAATGAATTCCTCTCCCGAAACCGCGAGTGTGAGCCCGATGAAGATTGAATGGAAGATTATACCGAATTCTAGGATGAAAATGGAAATCATCTGGGCTGCATAGTTCTCCATAACCTCAGCATTCACGCAGTTGAGGGTTTCTGGGTCAGCGGCGCCGTTGGGGGGGGAATCGCTGCAACGCTCTTTTGGGTTGTCGGAGGAAGTGCTGTCCATACCGTACCCGAGGTGGCTGGTTGAGAAGGTTGCGAAACGCGTAGCCAGTAGCTCCACGAAAAACACAGCAAAGACGGACATTAACGCTATACCCTGCGCCCACGGGTATTCCGTGATTGGGCCCGTGAGGCATGGGTCTGTGAGGGCCTCGTTAGCGGGTGTGAGGAGCTGTTTTTTTTTCGCTTGTTAGTTTGTCGATAAGTTTTTGGGTGAATTTTCAACTAACGTGAATGAATGCGGTGCAAATGATAACGCCTGAGCCAAAGTACTTGGCAAACATCATTGCCCATTCCGGGATTTTAAACCGTGGGTGGACCTTCCCCATAACTGGGAATAACGCGCCTATTGTGAGCAAACATGTTAGCTGGTTCCCTTCTTCTCCATAGCTTTCTCACTCTCCTCCGGGGAGCGATTGTGGAAGGGAAAACAAACCAAACGTGGATCCAACCAAGATGACAAAGACGGCAGATATCCTCAGTCCCATCCTCCCATCGTATTCGTTCCCACCTCCACACTTTGGTACTGTTTCTTCCGCTCCACCAACCTCGCCGTCCGCAACCTGGCGCAAAGCCAAACCGGTCAACTCCACAGCAGCCGCAGCAGCCATTTCTCTTTCTTCTTGGGACAGGAGAGCTCAGTTCGGGCCTGTTTCTTTGTCTCTGCCGGAAAGTTTGGATGGTCGAGTGAGACGGCGTGATGGGTGCGGATTCCCCTGTAGAAGGACTGAGTGTTTGGTGATGAGTTAGTATTGGTTTGTAACGGGAGGAGAGATATTCGAGCAGTTCTTGGGCTCGGCGTTCATACAAGTAGGGTACAAGTGAAGAAGTGGAAGGTGGGAAGGTGGGTGTTAGGATATGTATTTATAAAAAAAAGTAAAACAGACTACTTATTTAAAAACCGAAAAAAAAATACTGCATGAGTGAGAGCACACTCGCCTTGTATGGTGCTGGGCATCTGATATCGACTCCCCCCAGAACAAAAACCAGAAACAAGCTCTCCACAGCAACAATAAGGCTTTTCGGGAAAGTAATTTGATGGAACTGTTCAGAATCAGCTCCTCTTTAATTCTACGGATTCTAATTTTTTATTGAGCGAGTATTGGTTGAGAAGGGTAAGGTGAGAATTTTGGTGCTGAGGAATACAACTTGCATATACGTAAAAAATTATGCCAAAGCGCTAAATTTTGTATGTGTAGCCTCCCAGGTAGTGGGAATAAGAGAGTCGGTTTTAGGTGTCCGGCGATACAGGAAGGGTTGGCTGAAGGTATGATCATGGATGTCACTAAACGGTGGGGTGTGGTGGCTCGATGGTGTCTGGAGGCACCTTGGCGGGTAACACAACTCTAGGGTGGGGAGGTAACCACCAAGGTGCTCACGGCAGATACGAATCGAGCCGCCAACTCTCATTCCTTCCCTCCCACAGAAAGCTCCCCCCAAGTAGGGGTATAGTACAGCGCAGGCATAGTGCTCGCTTGGGCGGCCGATTGTCGCGAGTACAATTCCATGGCTACGGTCGCTGGAATTGACCCTTCGATATGCGGATAATCTTAAAAGAGTATTCATTATCATGAGTCGAGCCCAGCAATTCAGTCCGTTTCAGTGTCACTAAAGCTCAACACAAACCCCCATCAAATCTCGTCTCTTGGCGTGGGATGTTGATAGTCTAGGAATCCCTTGCACCCTTGTCCTTTATGATATGATACACTCACCTAACGCTTTCCTGTCATGGGTGAAGAGCTGATGAGAAGTTGGGTGCTTGAGACGCGTGTTACCAAATAGGGAGGAGGAATTGATACTCTCTCTACCTTACAATAGAAACCCTCCCTTTCAAAATAGGTCTGTGATTTGATCGGGGGTCTCTAATTGGTTGGATTTCGCACCCTAGAAACTACTCGTACTAATTCGAAATCCACAAATCTTCGGAAACAAAATTACAGGGTGTACAAGTATCACCTGAAAGAGGGGAGCGGATGGGTGCTGTATACAGACTCCCAGGCAAACATACAAAATTTGTCTTGGGCAGTTGGGAGAACAAAAGTGCTACGCACAGAGTATTGATTATACTGCGCTCGCATGATGATCGCTGGACCTTTTCACCATCAACAACCCTTCTGCTGATCGGCTCCGAAATTGGCTAGAATTTTAAGGAATTTTTATGGTAGGAGAAGCACTCCAAACGCTCGCTAGTCGCACGAATCACGGTAGGTTCTGAGCGGTCTGAAAACTTGCAGCCCATGAAACAGCGGCTTGCCTAGACCCCCGCGAATCCCGAGTCTCGCTCAACTCGCTTACGAGAGAAGGCCCGATGATGCTCGTGCTGTCATCGAACTTGTGCAAATACCGGTAGCTACTTGTAGACGGGGTTAGTCGGTATCATATGATTAGTGGGTTAAAAGTCTTTGTTTTCTTTTTTTCTTTTTTTCTTTTTGGCGGGGATTCCTTCACAAATGACGGGAAGGAAAACACAAACTTATTCTGATATCATATGTGGTTTCCTAGGCCTCTAACTGCACCTGTGAACCGCTTCTTCTTCCCCAGAACTGTTGTTCGAGTGATGTATGGTGATTATGTATTGTTCGACAAGTAGGGCGGATGAGGAGAGTCTTGAGAAGGGGAAACCGATTGAGCTTTTTTTGTGTTCTGCGTATGGTTGGCTGGCTTGTAGATTAGCAAACATAACTCGTTGGCACAACGCCAAATGGGACTAGACATAATCTGCCGTGGTAGAATTTGCCCTCTCTGTCCGACATTGGAGAGAACTGTTGGAATGTGGAGAAAAACTCCAGGACAATTGGGGGGTGTAAGTGAGTGATAAAGTGTACCATAGGCAAAGGGGATTTTAAGACTTTCCCGGAATCATGGCCATAATGGCTTGCTGGGGGATAGGGTTGGTATTGGAGAGATACCGATACCGGGTGTGAGTGGTTGCGAATGCTCTCCAACTACTCGTATAGTACAATACTTTAGGCCGGCCGTGTCGCAAGAGGAATATGCTCATTTAAACCAGCAAGCAGCACTTTGTATTCAGCTATCGCCTTGACTAGGTATGATATACGATATTTTCAGCCCAAACTTTCATATCTGGACCAGAACCGCGGATTTAACAATTCTAGCCAGATGTCAACCAATAATTTAATCATGTCATTTGACTTGAGCATGGGGAAGTGGCACTGGTAAGTACATTATGCACCGAGCTAATCGTTGGGAGGAACTCTAACCCCACCCAACGCTCCTCTTAATGAGCACGCCCAGTCCCCCAAAGCGTCAACCAACTTCGGAACCACTTCGGAACCTCACAAATCCCGTTCCTACCTAGCACCACGGTACGGCACTTTATAACCGGCTATGTAGTTATCTCGGGTTCACTGCATTTCTATGAGTCGGGGACGCTGACAGGTTGAGAGGCGTTTGTCCGCTTAGGAAGATTTTCCCCCGCGTGAAAGGCCAAGGAAAGATGTATGTTGCTGAGTGGATTTGGGGCAAATGCAAGTGTATTTAGCCTCCCAGCACGAAATATGGGGCGGTAAGGGCGGTCTTTGATGGACGTTCAGATGTGTAACACGATTTCATAACCGTGAGAGAATTTTATCCAGGTTTCAGTTCGGTATAATACCATGGCTTTCATATGACGTCAAAGTATGAAGGGCTTAAAGCAGGTCGGTTGGATTCTGGGGTCACTACTGTAGCTCCGGAGGATCTCGGGGATGATACTTGGCGACTCCTTAGTGACTCTAGGGAACTTTTCTGCTGGGTACATTACTAATACCACACAAGCTAGTGGTGGGCCCCCCATTGCTCGAGTATAGAAATTTTTAATGCCTGCGGTAATGCTATTCTCCCTTCAACACTAACTTGAAAGCCAGTTCAAGCCTTCATTTGACCTTGTTTTTAACTAAATTCTGCCTCAGATCAATTGTTGGAATCGCCTAGGTATAACTATTCCAAGAGATCACATGATATACTCAAGGTGTTCGATATCACAAGTGTTGGCCATTTTCCGCGGTGCTTGGATAGTGGCAGTGTATCGCTTCGACCCAAAATAGCCCCTCACTATTTACCCACTCTCAGTGGCTCCCTGTTCAACACTAGAATCTCCTTTGAAGAGAAAGTACAAACAGGAGGCGAGGGGTCACAATCTACTTGAACAATTTGGGGCAGCTTTTACCATAGGGAATCTCACCATTCCGGTTCAGGGCGGTTCAAATAGGCGATCCGTAGTTCACGAACTGCGAACTGGAAAGATGAACTGCGGCATTTACAGTACCAGTACAAGCGCTGGCTCTAGAAGTGGTTTGCATGATGGTTTGGTGGTTCAGAGGCAGCTGGTAAGTTTGCGTCAAGCTCGATAGAACGGGAAAGGTGCGGTCTCCAGCTTTGAAAAATTTTAAATTGACAGCACCCCTCGCTTTGAAACTCCGACTGGCAACCAAACTATGTACTGTACATAACACATCCCAGATCTGAACCAGCCTGGTGAGGCTCCCTTATTGTTGATTTTGTTCGTGGAGCGTTATGAATTCATTTTTTTCCAGTCCCCAATCTTCGAACACCCTGTTCTTCCATGGCTACTGCCTCTCGCAAAAAAAGACACTAAGGAGGTGTTTGGCAGCACAACTGTTGAGCGCTAAACCCACTCAAACCACAGTTTTAGGAGGTTGACGTGTTTGGCTGCCTGCTGTTTCCAAATAGTGGTTTCTATGATACAGTTTTGAAGCTGCAATTCGTACGACCTCTTTGTGGGGTAATATTCGGCCCATAAACACTACTTTAACACCAGCTTTATAATATCATGTCATATTCAATTAATGTTTCTTAATCGGAATTTATCCTCTCTTCTTGGTTACTAACTTTCTCCTTCCCGGACCCCAACTTCCGCAATCTGCCTTATGATAGCGAACGTACGCAGCGGATCGTTGTGTTGTGTGGAGGAAGACACTTCTGTGGAGGCAAGAGGGAATGTGTTCGACTTAGTGGTCCATGACCGATTTGCTCCTGCTTAAATACAGGAAGGGAAAACTCCCACACATCAGGGTAAACCCCCATAACATACCTACTGGGATTACATATCCATCACCTTAGGTGTCTGGCAACGCACACCACTCAAACGCCGTGTTGCCAAACACCCGCCAAGATGCTCCCCGCCCACCCGAGGGTATTGGGCCTCCTTCCGGGAATCCCTGAGCTCCGGGCACGGAGATAGGGTAGTTCTGATGGCGCTGTGAATGTTACTATGATAATGTTATGATATTTTTTGTTCCTGGACCCAAGGGTTCGAAAGACCTCCATAGGAAGATTTATGGTGCCGTCACCGGAACCGCGGGCCAGCCTACTTGTAAAGCACTGTACTGCTTTACGATATTTTCTTCAATCGTTTGTTGAAATACCGTCATTCTCCACTATTTAGTTCTCTGCATATGTAATATTGCGTTTTGGGGTAGAACGGGTATGCTGTTTATTCCGGGCCATATTAGGATATTCAATCTGTCTACGTATAGGGGGGGATTTCTTTCTTGTCCTGGATCTCCAGCGGGAGCTTGAAGCACGTACTTTAAATCTTTGATATTGCGATCTTTAGCACCGCACATCTATTGACACCGTGGATTGGAAGGCACATTTGCAATTATTGGCGCCATAGGGCGAGACAAGTGAATAGGGTAGGGTGCATAAGTTGGCCACTTTCCCGACCAGGAAGAGCAGGCCACAGCCACGTTCAACAGCATTCTGAAACATTTTATACGTTAGTTAGCTCACATACCAGACCAAATTCCTTTGGATTCCCCGCTTCAAATGTACATTTTAGAGTACTGTACGGGGGTACTGGGTAATAATAGGGTCCTTAGTGAAGGCCAAGCATCCTTCACCAGCATCCCAGGGGGCCCATGCGCTCCGGAGCACCCAGCAAGGTGCATGACATTAGCAAGATACTCGCTGGTGTTGTCTAGCTGCAAGGGGTGTACCGGTAAACAATGTCCAACCTTGTTGGACCAGTGGCCCTTACCTAAACCTGCCACCCTCCCTCCAAGCCAGCGGGACCGGATGGGCTACGAAATGGGGTCTCATCCGGTCCAGTCTTAGCAATCTCTACCTAGGGCCGCCAGGGCTGGGAGTGCCGTGAGCACCGATTGTAAGTAATTGCGGGTATGTGAGGAGCGCAGGAGGTGTGTTTACATGGGGGTCGATCTGCTAAGTAGTTGGTTTGCTGATGAGCCATGAAAACTCCTGCGAGGGCTTGATCGATCGTGAACACGACATTGCTCTCGAGAGGGGGGGCGAAGTTACAAGGGTTATGGGGAAAAAAAAATTTACCTTGAAGAAAAGAATTGTTAAAGGAATTTGTGAGAATGGAAGCCCTGGGCTTCTGGTAAACGTTCAATTATACACTATATGCGAGTGATTGTGCATGATGATATAATAAGGGTTATCGTAAAATAGATTGGGGGGTGTTTAGCAGCCTACAACCATGATCTCAAATTGCGTTTTTCAGCGATTTGAGAACGCATGTTTTATCTCGAAATTATGATAATCTCAAAATACGATTTCCAAGATCGCACCCGGCGAAGCACCCCTCATTCCGCTTTGATTGCGATCATGTCATTATTGTTTTTTAAATCTTCCATTGCGTGATACCAACATACAGTAGTCATTCCGGTCAAGCCCTGGATTAGGAACACAAATCATGTTATAGTCTGAAATCGCGATTTACTGGAAGATACGAGCCAGAGATTCCAATGGGATCAGTATATCCGGGGCAAAGGGTGGATCGGCGATGAGGATCTTATCCGAGCATACTTGCCAGGACATCACGCAGGACTACACGCTTACGGGCATTTTTTTTGAGTTACGAAAGTTCCCCAAGAATGATGGATAACGCGGTGATACAGTACGGTAAGTTTCGGGAAATTCTCCGACGAAAGAGAGTGTGCCGATAAATCTGTTTTTAGAGAGGACACAGCTAGCCTGGATTATATGAAAACCAGCACCCGCACTGGACAAGGGCCCCTGTTTCAGATGGAGAGGGGATGCGATGGTGCAAGCCGCACGAGAACATAACATGCACTCCCACCAAAGGCTCCCCTTCATCGGTGCAGTCCCCAATCCCACAGTCTATGCCGCTCAAGGGAATTTCTGCCGTCTTCTCAGCATCTCTCCCCTTTGATAATGCCAAATTCTGTGTAGAATTACGCAAATATAATGGCCCGCTCCAAACAACCTATCGGTCTGGGTTCCACCAAGAGTACAAGAGTACTGTCAGGCTAGTGGATAAATTTAGGAATTTGCGTCAACCCACAGAGAATAAACTCCAATGCCGCCCCTGTGGGAATTGGAACGGAGGCGACCTTCGAGGCCATCGCTGCGGTCCCCCTTCCCACAACTCTGGTTCCGGAGCTCTGCCAATGGGTTGTAAATGCAATCGACCTTCAAGTTCTAATACTCTCTCCTGAGAACACTCATCCACACGCATAAGACGATGAAACATTCAATCCCCTCTTTACATAAGATAGTGGGGTACATATCAACCACCATGGACACAAAGGAGGGGTTTTAGGGCCACTCTCGGGGAGAAAGGCCATGGAAGGAATAACAATTGTTTGATATAATAAAGAGGGCGGCGCCACCACACCGTTCAATATGATACTCCGAGACGGGGTTTCCAGATGCCATGTTGCCATTCAGGCTGCTCCTAGAGGAGCAAGGGTGAATGGGGTTGTTGATGGGGGGATGATTATAGCGGAACTGCAATATCGGATTCCCGAGACAACGAATATGTTAAGTGTCCTGTCGATCCGGATAGTACATATAATCTGCTACTAGTTTTGAACAAGATCTTGAAGGTTTCCTCGGCTGCGGGTATTTTGACCGTGATGTTATTTTCACTCAAAAACTGCTTGTGGATCCATGCGTACTGGCAAGATGCTAGAATAACCTGATGCCAAAACACACCAAAATCGGGGGCTTTCAAGCTGTCATTGCCCAACAACTATGGGTGGGAACATCATAGGAGAGCATTGAAAGAGCGATTTGTTGCAATGGCACCCGGATAGAATGGCACCCGGATAGGAAAGTCTGTAATTTTTGTTCTTCCATTCTCTTAGAGTAGTGAGGCGTGGAATGTTCTCTCCATCAAGGTACCTACTAGGACCAGGGTTTCTGTATGGGAAGAATACATCGCAGCTAACCTTACCAAGCTCACATGCCCATAGTTCAGAAGAAATACGATAAACATATATCATGCTTCTGATATATTAAATTTCTAAACCGATTTCTGCGGCACCTTCCGTAAAGTTCTCATATAATACCCTTCTTTGTACCACGAGAACAATACCTACTCACAACGACTGAACATGTGGCCTTTTAGGCAATTGCTTTTGGATATGTCTCTTGAAATATTGTAAGCGATTGTCGCAACCCATTTCTTATTGAATGATGAAAAGAGAGGGCCAGCAATACCGGTACGCTACAAAATTTAATATAAATTGGATGTCTTGGCGAGGCATTCTGGGGTAAGGTGCAGAAGGTTCGCCCAAGCGACCTCGAAAAAATGCTATTGTCACGTCGCATAATGCGTGGATTATAGAGCGGTTTCGGGGTGTAGTTTGTTATAAACTAGGCGAACGCTGCAAAAATACCAACTCTCGCCCTCACTATACTAGAAAAGATAACTTTCCAGAGCAGTAAAATCAATGATAACCATTACCAGGGGTGGGTATGCGATCACAGACTATCATGCAGTCAAAGCAAAACACCAAGGCTTTCAGGCGGCAGTCAAAAGAGGGGTATGAAAATTTTTCTCTCTCTGTCTCTCTCTCACTAACAAGACCCTCAATGACTCTCTCGACAACTTTCTCTGACTCACAATTCAACTAACTGATAGGAAAAGACTAGAGTATAAATATGTTAGGTAGAAGCCAACTCTAGTGTACATTGAGATGACTTAGACTGGAATCTTAGATGTAGAAGGAGATTGTCTAAGAAGGCACAGTAATGTTCTTTTCTTTTATAACAACTAAGAACTTACTTAAGAGGACAATAAAGATAGTATAAAGAAGATGTGTTGATAGAATAATTTATATTGATAAGATTGCTTCTTGGTTGCTTGACAATGTCAGTAAATGTTAGGAATACCGAGATCCGATACCTAGGAACCACCCTAGGTAGGATAACCACACCCAGAATCAGAATCCCTGGTCTCCAACACCCACCTCGGGCCTCCTTATGGGGCCCACACTTCATTATACATATCTATCTTAGTTATATCCTATAACTATAGGGCAACAGAATTGAAGGTGTCAGAATAACACGGTATATGTCACTATGGTCTGTCCAACCGGACCCTGTTCCCAGAATATATGAGAGGGGATCTTCAACTAGGTCAGGGAAGTGGAACAGAGTAAATCCATCAACTACTCAGAGAGTTACTAGGCTTCAAAGATGTGACATCTTTGGCATGTGTGGTAGGTAATAGGAATTTTTTACACAAAGATATAGTATTGAATGTTAAAGGATCTCAACAAGAAAATAATATATTCACACCCATACTACAATAATCAGAAGAGTCTAGAACTCTGAGGAATACTACTACAGAAGCCAATAGACTTCAGGGAGTATTACAACTAGGTATAGGAATGTGCTGTGGTTGCAAGAATAGTTCTCAATACTAGAATGACAATTGAAAAGCTGTTACACAGAGCAACTAAGAATTGCTGACTGAGGGATTATGTGCTAATCTGGTAGAATAGCTTCATGCAAATTAGTAAGAAGTCACCCAGAAGATATCTGTTAGTTGAATACGGAGTTATGGGAGTTAGAAGTCAGGAGACCTAGAAAGGTTGTAATAACAACTACCTCTGCAGATATAACCTACAGATGAAACTGATTATTTCATCAATGACAGAGACAATTGGGTCCAACTCAGTTTGACTTGAGAACTGAGCTATAAGTCTAAAGACTCTGATGATTGGATAATTACTATTGGGAATAGTATAGTTCCTAGTTAGCAATATTGTAATTACCGAAGAGGGTGTGGTGATTTTCAGGGTTTCCAGGTGTCTGGCCCTTTGGAGAATACCCAACATTGTGAAGTTATAATCAGAGAGGTACAGAGTTGTATAATAGATAGATGTAGTCTGTGAACACTCAGACACGGAATACAAATATCGAAGTGTCTTCAAAGCTTTCAGACATCATCAAGTAACGGAGAAGAGACCTTAACAATATAATATTGTTCTCACAATTCTAATCTACTTTACCTACTTTACTTTACTCTTAGTCGTCATAAATGAAACGAGTGTAATTCAAGCCTTCCTAGACAATCTCCATCTAAAGAAACCAATCTTGGTTGGCCTAGACAACTCTGAAGTCTATCAGGTTGTCTCCACCTAACAGTAAAGCTTGGGGGGGCACTTTGATATTAATATCCTGCATTTAAGCATTTATGGACTACTTCTAACTACTATACAACTAAGTACCTTTCTTTATTCTCTATGCAATAGTCCTTAGTATTAATAAGTACAGATACTATTTGACCCTGAATTCTCTTCAGCATTAAAGGGTGTGACTTTCTCTTCCAACAGGCAGTCTTCTATTTATAGAGTTGAATAGTGATCTTCCTGAAACTTCAGTATAATTGACTATTGTTTTAGTAGTCTCTTCTGAATTCATAAAGTAGCTATAAATAGTCCAAGTACTTGGTTAAGAATGTAGTTATATGTTTTATGTTATATTTTAAGTATTATTTGATACATAATGTTAGGATTGCTTCTCTATTGCTCTCAAGATATATTCGTTAAACAGGTAACTAGTCTTGTTGTAGAAATAATACAAGTTATTACTTCTTCTTTATAGTGATTGTCTTATAGTTATCTCCTGTCACTTAAGAAAGTACTCTTATTTTCTTAAGTACTCTGACAGCAACTATGGTTCACTATACTTGTCATTGGTTACCTGTAAGGGTAATATGTAAGGTGTAAATATGAAGTAGTATTTGTAAAAATATATGTTAGAAAATAATTTAGGTAGTTCAAGCGAATTTTATTTCAACTTGTACTGCCAAACTGACATATGATAAGCCACCACTGGTACAGGGTTCATGTAAACTCGAACTACCACTAGTTATGAACTAACTAAACCTCTAGTCCCACACTTCAAGCATGTTCTCAACATGTCCTAATACAAATACTAAAGACAAAACTATCAACAGTAAAAAAAGTCCTTTCTGAAACTGTAACGTGTTCGCAAGGTGCTAATCACATTATCGGTAAAAGATACGATAGTTGGCAGGTGGCCTGCTCTTCCAGAGAGGAGGCGAGAGCTGAGAACTAAAGGAGGCTTCGAGGGTGTACTGAGGGACAAAGAAGTAACTGTTCAACCAAGTATATTGAAATACCATCTGTTGAAGTCTGCCTTTTCCATCATGGGATCAGACGGTCTTTAAACACACAAATCTGTTCATGTCTAGTATGAATAAAACTAATCAAAGGTATCAATCGATACACTTTGATAAAACTAATTAAGTATTAAAACGATACTCAAAACAAAACTAAGTATTAAACGATACTTAAAACAAACCAAGTATCAAAGCGATACTTAAAACAAACCAATAACCGAGTACCCATACCGGTTACAGAAGCCACACTGTAGATCCTCTAGTATGTGCTCAATCAAGCTAAGTAGTTGAGGCTACAAGACCTCCCTGCATAGTCAAAGTCAAGTAGAGTATGAGTCCCCCAGATACCCCATACAAAAAATACAATGTAAAAACAACAAGCTCCCAGGCTGAATACTGGCCCACATCCCCTTCCCCATAATAGAAACCTACCTGATCAAGGCTACTCAATGACCTCGCGAATGGCATACAACAAACAATTTAATACCTGCCCATCATTCCCAGACCAAGGAAACCCAGGAGCGGTAACAGACTATGAAAGCCAGTAGGGCCTATCTTCCACCCATGGTATCTTCCTTCTCCTACTACACCTGTAGCCCAGCTAAAGAAACAAAACAAACACTACAACACCTAATCCAACAACTCAGTCAAGTAAAATGCAATAGTCACATCCTACTATCTGAACAGGTGGCCATCAGTGTAGTGTTTTTACAGTACTCAGCAAGCTCCAGCAGCTGGAAACACTTAATTAGAGTTCTCCTAACCTAAAACACTCCTGACCAGTCTTTGCAGAAGCCTCTTCCCATGAGCCCAGCCCCAACCAACCAACTAGGCCAGACACCACAACACCCACTGAGCCTCTTCAGCCCCACAGGCAGCGAGCCACTTATGAGCTACAAGATGCTGTATAACAAGCCACAGTAGGCAGCCATAGTTTAGCCACACTACCACAGCCCCAACTCCCAACACCTAACTACTGGGAGAGGCCTAAAGAGTCAAGGTGGAGAGCTATATTGAAGATGACCACCCAAAGACGGCCACTACCACCAGCCAGCTGAAGTGGCTGATGAAAATGATAGTGTAAAAGGTGTCCTAACTAGTACTGCAGAGAGAAGGAGTGCATGGATAGGAAATAAGACAAATAGAGGGTAGGCCCTACTCCCAATTGGTATGACTGCCAACTACCATCTGTACCCATACTAAACCCTGTACATAACCAAGCATGGCCCAGCAACTAATCGCCTCAGCACCCTAGGTAACTTCGAAAATGTTCACAAGGTGGTGGAAAGTTCAAGGTTAAGGCCATCCCCACCAAAGCGAGGAGGTAACACATGACTGAACCACCATAAATGCCCTACATACCATGAATGTAAGAATGGTAATAAACAACAATGTAGAATTTCAACTGCAGAAATATAAAGTAATGAGGAGAGGCAGGATGGGTACTACCCTTACCTTCTGAAGAATAATGTGATCGGTACATTGTGTTGAGAATATGAGACAGTCATCAAGTGAACCTGAGGGTGTTTTGTATTGTGAGAAACTAAGGACTCCATTAAAATCCAATAAGAAATATGAGATGGTCTAAAGACCAACAGGTGGGGGTGATTCTTGCAAACTCAACCTAACTTTCCCACAATTGAATGTGAAACTGGTCAGTAGGTGATAGATAGGAAGTTGAAAACATTTCACTCAGAGAGGCATGTAGGAAACAGTGTCGAAAGGCTTGAGATATTGGTATGGTGAGATTTCAGGTAATAACCAGAGGCATGAACAGGACTACCCAACCTGAAACCATGTGTGTAACTGGTATGGGTACTCGGTTATTAGTTCTGTTTTATGTTTTATTTTAAGTATTACTTTGATACTTAGTTTGTTTTAAGTCTCGTTTGATACTTAATTTTGTTTTATATTTTGTTTTAAGTATTATTTAATACTTAGTTATGTTTTATGTTTTGTTTTAAGTATCATTTTGATACTTGATTTGTTTTACTGAAGTATATCACTTGATACCTTTTATTAGTTTTATTCATACTAGAAATCAACAGATTTGTGTATTTACAGACCGCCTGTTTCCATGATGGAAAAGGCAGACTTCAACAGACAGTATTTCAATATACGTGGTTGAATAGTTACCTCTTTGTTTCTCAGTACACCTTCGAAGCCTCCTTTAGCTCTCAGCTCTTGCCTCCTCTCTGGTAGAGCAGATTACCTGCCAACTATCATACCATTTACCGATAATATGATTAGCACCTTGCGAATACGTTACAATACGATAATCTCCAACGCAAGTATCCTGAACAAACTCAGCTATCTGCCTAGTTTGTGAACAATCATAGGTATTGAAGCTGGCTGTAGGCTAAAGAAAGAAGGTAGGAAAGAACTTAGATGGTAGCGTAAAGATCTATCTCAAAGGCTGAATCCATCACCTGATATAGACCTTCCTACCACCTACTTGTAAATCTAACTGTCATATAGATTGTGGATGTGCCCCATATGACTACAAGGTTCTTTATACTCATGACCTCTTAGGTTATGTGTATAGTCCCTATAACTGTAACTCCTGAAGAAGTTATCTGTGCGTAATCTAAGTAAATCTTACAAGGCTTACTCCAATTCAACTAATAATCCTAATAGAACATAACGATCCTGACTTAATGTCCAAGTCATATGCAAAACCTACATGATATAACGGTCCCCCTTCGGATAATTAGTTCTTAGCAATGGGGAATGATACTTTTCTTCTTCTTTCTTCGTCTTTCCTTACAATAGCACTAGGCCTCTGCCTATGTTCCTGATAGTACAAGACCTTTGTCTTCTACTGGGAATGCCTATTGTAAGCTTTTTCTAATTCTCCTTTTTGAAGAGTATTCTTATCCTAGTAGCAATAAAGATGGTGATAATGATAAAGAGTGTAAAGGTGTTTTATATTTGTTAAAGTGATAAGTAGGGAAAGTACTTAGAACAAAGTATGAAGAACCTATCCTTCTCCGCCATACAGGCCTCCTTATATTGTGTTCTTCCTGCTCCAAGTCATGTGATCCAAAGTGGTCACATGTGCAAAACCTATGACCTCATAGTAAAGTCATGTACAAAAACTCATAAACCAATCATAACACAATAAACAAGTCATATGACCCAAAGTAATCACATGGGCAAAACCTATAACCTCATAATGAGGTCATGTGCGAAACATAAATTGTATGTACAAGGCATACCTGCAAGGCATACTTGTAAGGCATACTTGCCAGGCGGACATCCCATGACTCATAATCAAGTCATGTATGAAACATAATAAATCATAACCTAAACAAGTCATATGACCAAAGTGGTCATATGTATGAAACAATAACATACCTATAACTCATAATTATGAGTCATGTAAAAACCTTTTCCATGCTAAGCCACATTTGTGACATTAGCCTCTCTCACCCTAAGCCTGAGTCCTATCAGACTTTTTCTCCAAGCTTTAATAGTTTCCATCCAGCTACGCACATGGACCTCCAAAGCCTATTGAACTTGTCATCTGCTGTCCTCCATCCTATCCTCACCGATTCTAGTATGAAGTTTAACATCTCAATCGTGTGCCTCTGATTGTCATTCAGCTGTCTTAGCTCCATGATTGTTGTTTCCTTTGCCAAAATTGTGGCTTCGGCCTGGCCAAGTTATTTCCAGAGTCTTCTGATCTGCCTGAGTAGGCTTCTGATATCCGGCACCACTTCCATTGAGGAGTTTTGAGCACTCTCCTCCCTGGGCCTCATCATTAAGGCCCTACATTACATATCATCTGCTTTTCCTTCTAACTCTTTCTTTGTTCTGTTCTTCTGTAGGCAGTACCCCAGAGTAATTTTCTTCATTCTGTGCATCTTACACATGTTGTTAAAACACTGTGTCAAGTATTTTAGAGCGTGCGAACAAACTAAATTCTAGTTCTGGTTCGTCAATTAGCACGAAGT